>NC_056745.1:765311098-765441098 GCF_019279795.1 Protopterus annectens
AAAGCCTGCAGGTTGTCTGTCAACATCTCCTTAAAAGGAGAGTAATCTGCCTCTTAAAATTGTAACAAAGTAATTAATGCTAAGCTTCAAGTGAATATTAATGCTGTCAGATACAAACTCTATTTCCATGCTTTTATCATGTCAGTATTTATATTGCTGGATTGCAGACCTATTTATTTCCCAAATGTAAAGAAATGGACAACTGCCAAGAAAACACTGCATTGCTGTGTTGGATGGACTGGTGAAAGAAGGCTCCTACATTAACTGCTTTGGCTGGCATAATTTGCCCTTGATTTTAAACTTGAAGACAGCAGTGCAATCGTCAAAAAGTGATTTCTTTTTATGAAACAATAGAAATATCTTTCAGTATGGCAGGTGACTTAACTGAGTAAAATGGTCCAAGGGACCTTCTCTAATCACACCTGGGTTATATTTATTTTATTTTGGCATTTTTTACCACAAAAGATGGAATGGGTTTTGTAAAACCTTTTTTCAGTAGGAAACCTGGGTAGAAAAGCTCCAATTTCACATACAGAAAATTCTAGGTGGTGTACAACTAACAGGTCATATTATTTACAACCGTATAGATGGATACAAAAAATAAGAGATACATTAAGTCATAAGCATTTACAACAGTGTAATTAAAAACAAGTGTATGGAGTCATTTTACAGGTTTTAGAATTTAGAACTTATCAGGGTGGGGGGAGTATATGCAGATTTAGTATTTTTTTCATGTATGAATAATTCTAGAAAAGCAAGTATACGAAGGTGCTTTGACCTATAAACATTAATGGGAACTAGGTTGTATGCTCTAGTAGGAGAATACTGGTGAAAATAGTGTATAGTGTCTTTGGTTTGCACAAAAAAGAAATGGAGAGAAGTGGACTTAATAGGTAATTTATCTTGGTGGAAGTTGGAAAATAAAATAGGAAAAGAGAAGAAAAAATAGACTGGGAGACAGTGGTTTGTTTGGGAAAAGTTATTTTTCTTTCTTTAAAATGTTATGACAAAGGTGTTATCGGGGGCGGAGGAGCAAGAGCTAGCCTGGAGAGATGCAAGAGAAGAGCCACTTAGATGTTAAATGATTCAGTGTGCTTTAAATGAGCTAACCTTTTGAACTGAATATCCAGTAAAACTATTAGAATATGAAATGTGAACAATCATAAATGAGTTCTAACTTCTAATTTAATTACAAACATAAGTTATATGATAACTTTTACAGTGGATATAAAACATTTACACACCCCTGTTAAAATGCCAGTTTTTTGTGATATAAAAGAGACAACAATAAATCATTTCAAAACTTTTCCCACCTTTAATGTGACCTATAACCTGTACAATTCAATTGGAAAAACAGACAAATCTGTTGGGGGAAAAATATATAAAAAAAAATGTACAATCCGCTGGCTGCATAAGTGTGCACACCCTTAAACTAATACTTTGTTGTGTGTGCACACCCTTAAGCTAATACTTTGCTGAGGACCTTTTGATTTAATTACAGCATTCTGTCTTCATGGGTACACACCTGCCATCAATTATAGAGACTGATTAACTCCAAATAAAGTTCAGCTGTCCTAACAGATTTTCCTGACAATTTACTCAGTTGCCTGCTACAGCAAAAGCCATGGTTCGCAGAGATCTTACAAAGCATCAAAGGGATCTCATTGTTGAAAGTTATCAGTCAGAAGGGTAAAAAAAAATTTCCACAGCATTGGATGTACAATGGAACATAGTGAAGACAGTCATCAAAAAGTGGAGAAAATGTGGGACAACAATGACATTGCAAAGAACTGGATGTCTCTCCAAAATTGATGAAAGGACCAGAAAGAAACTGGCAGGAAAGACTACCTAGAGACCTATAGCAACACTGAAGGAGCTGCAGGAATTTCTGGCAAGTACTGGTTGTGTACTGCATGTGATAATCTCCCATATTCTACATATGTTTGGACTATGGGGTGGAGTTGCAAGATGCAAGCCTTTTCTTACACAGAAAAATATCCAGGCCTGGCTAAAATTTGCAAAACAATACAGTGTCTCCCAAAAGCATGTGGGAAAATGTGTTATGGCTTGATGAGACCAAGGCTGAACTTTTTGGCCACAATTCCAAAAGGTACATTTGGCACAAAAACAGCACTTCGCATCACCGAAAGAACACCATCCCCAAGGTGAAGCATGGGGGTGGCAGTATCATGCTTTGGGGTTGCTTTTCTTCATCTGTAACTGGGGGCCTTAGTCAAGGTGGAGGGAATTATGAACAGTTTCAAATACCAATCACTTTTGGCCCAAAACCTCCAGGTGTCTGCTAGAGAGCTGAAGATGAATGATACCTTTCATCACGACAGTGACCAGAAGCATGCATCCAAATCAACAAAAGAATGGCGTCACCAGAAGAAAATTGAAGTTTTGGAATGGCCCAGCCAGAGGCCAGACCTAAATCCAATAGAAAATCTGTGGGGTGACCTGAAGAGGGCTGTGTACAAGATTTGTAGTGCTCTTGCAAGGAAGAGTGGGCAAATATTGCCAAGTCAAGATGTGCCATACTGATAGAATCCTACCCAAGAAGGACTGAATGTTGCAATTAAATCAAAAGGTGTTTCAACAACGTATTAGTTTAAGGGTGTGCACATTTATGCAACCAGCTTATAGTATGTTTTTTGTTTTTTATATTTTTCCCTAGCAGGTTTGTATGTTTTTCAATTGAATTGTACAGGATATAGGTCACATTAAAGGTGAGGAAATGATCTATTGTAGTCTCATTTTATATCACAAAACCCTGGCAATTTATTAGGGATGTATACACTTTTTAAATCCACTGTACCTCCTTAAGTGTCCTCCAGCAGACCCAGCCACTATTTCCATATCCACAGAGTGGGCTTCCAAACTCCTACCTACAACCACCATACTTCCTGCTGACAAAGACAGCAAGACCATGGAACATGTGA
Source organism: Protopterus annectens (assembly GCF_019279795.1). Taxonomy (NCBI): domain Eukaryota; kingdom Metazoa; phylum Chordata; order Ceratodontiformes; family Protopteridae; genus Protopterus; species Protopterus annectens. Next base: position 765,314,041 of record NC_056745.1, read on the forward strand.
GAAAGAAGATTTACACTTCTACCCTGTCCTTTAGGGCTAGATTACCAGAAACCATGGCCAAGTATACCTTATCCCTCCTGGAAAAAGCCACCAAGGAGTTGGCTGATATTCTAGACTGCACAGCCTAAGCATCACTGTCTTCCCTCCTGGCCCTTACTGCCCAGGTGACCTAGCACTCAAAGTGCAGTTATGATGCGGCTGAAGCCTCAGCTAGGTCAGCTGCATCAGCTTCTGCCTTAAAGGAGATATTCATGGTTATGCTTACAGCCCCAGCCTGACAACTTTAGTGCAAAGCTCATTGATGCATCCCTGGATAATACACCCTTGTTTGTGGCTAAAGTGGCTGAACTCCTCAGCAAAAATGGAAAGAAATACAGGACCTCAAAACCTGCATGTTTCACCTATACCTATGTTTCAAAGGAACTACCCTTAAAAAACCCAGTACATTTTTTTTTTTTTTTTTAAACTATTGATGTGAGACCTTTATTCTGTGATCCCACATGATGGTATCTCTTTGTTTAAAGATTATTTACATAGAAAAGTACTAGCCCAGAATCAGATTAACTTGTATTAAGAAGTTTTAGAAATAGTATTGACTCAGTCATTGTCCATGCTGGTGTGAATGACCCGAGACGTACCTCCCTGGACTACATGAAAAGAGACATAGAGGAGCTCTCTGAGCATGTAGCCCAGGCCGGTATGACCCTGACCTTGAGTAGCATCTTACCCTCACCAAGAATGATGCCACAATATGAAGACAAGATGATCAATTTCAACAATTGGCTTAAGTGTTGGTGTCATTCAAAGGGGATCCAATGCCTGTCAGCCTGGGATGACATGCTCGACAAGCCACGATGCTTCGCTAGGGACGGCTTGCACCTGTCACCCCTGGGCTTTCGGATATTGGCAAAGGCTCTTGCTACCCCCATAGTGCCTTTTTTAGGCAAGGCTCAAAAGACAAACCCACCTCCGTAGGTATCACAAGGGATAAGAAACTGAGTAATGCTACTCAACGCCAGAAGTCTAAACCTCAAGATGCACGCACTTGAAACTCTCCTTAGCATGGAGAACATCGATATCTGTGCAGTAACAGAAACCTGGTTCAAGGCTCCCGAGAGCACCCCAGCACTACCAGGTTATACCTCATACCATGCTTTTCGGCCCCAAAACTTGGACCGAACCACAAAAGGAGGGGGGAGTATCAATATTCGTCAGATACCCACACCTCCAGGTTGGTGGCACAGCACGAAGCATCAGAGACTATCCATGTGTAACTAACTGTGGGTAAAACTGCCTTCCAGTTTATAGCCTGCTACAGACCACCCTCCCAAACACAGGAACCCCACTTGGCCTTCCTGAGAATACTGGAAAATATGAAGGTCTCTCCAAACACCATTATATTGGGCGACTTCAACTACCCAAACATAGACTGGGAGCATTACTCTAGCTCCAACACCCTAGCCCAAAGGTTCCTAGAATTTATAAACTCAAATGCTATGGAACAACTTGTTACCACTCCCACAAGAGGGGAAAACATACTGGACCTGAACATCACCCACATGGGGACACTATGCTCCAGACCAGAAGTGTATCCCTCACTGGTAAGATCAGACCATAAACTAATCTCACTGGATATTCACATCCCGACCCCACCCCCTGCCCAGAAAACCACAGTGAAAAACTTCTCTAAAGCAAATTTCACACGCCTCAAAACCGAGACGAAATCCTTCAAAGCCCCTGGGCCTGTGGAAAATACGGCCCAGACCGCAGAATCCTTTATAAACGCATTCTATGAACACCTTCAGGAATGCATGGATCATGCAATCCCATATAAAACCAAAACCCAATCCTTCAAAGGCAGACGTTCTGTGTGGTGGACCCCAGCCATAAACAAACTATACAATAGAAGGAGGAAGCTACTACATGATAGAGCAAAATCCCAAAAAGGGAAGGCATCTCTGATCAGTATTAGCAAAAAACTACGGGCACTCATAAAATCGTCTAAGGCCAGCTTCGAGAGAAAAATTGCATAGGACACTAAGGATAATCACAAGGCTTTCTTTAGTTATGTTAGGAACCTGGGTGGGAATTCCCAGATATGCTCAGAATTAGTCCAAAATGACAAAAAATACACCGAGCCCACAGACATTGCCAACATCCTAGCTGACAGGTTCAATGCAAACTTCTCCCCCCTCTCCCCACCAAAAGGGTAAATATCTATCCCAACAGAGTGCTGCCCCCCTGACATCTCAGATGCTCAGGTAAGAGCCGCTCTCTCCAAAGCAAAAAACACAGCATCAATGGGACCAGATGGTGTCCCAGGCTGTGTCCTACATGAACTCCAAGAAGAGCTAAACCCAAACATAAAACTACTGTTCAATCTTAGCCTTACTACAGGATATGTACCCAAAGAGTGGCGTACAGCAACAGTGGTCCCTCTCCACAAAGGTGGTGCCTCAACGGATCCTGGAAACTATCGCCCCATAAGCCTGACTAGCTTGCTCTGCAAAGCTATGGAAAGGATCATCATGGACCTCATAAATAAAGATATTGGGGACCTACAGACACTGGATCCTACCCAGTTTGGCTTTAAGGGCAGATCCTGCCTCTTAAACCTGGTCGATTTCTTTGAAACAGTCACCAAGGCCATTGACGAGGGGAAGGTGGTCCACACAGCCTACCTGGACCTTGCAAAAGCCTTCGATACAATACCCCACTCGGGCATTATAGATAAGCTCACCAGCTTAAATATAAACCCTATGTCACTAGATGGGTTGCAAACTGGCTCAAGGACAGAACCCACATGGTTAGAATTGCTGGAGCCATGTCAGACTCCAAACCAGTTACAAGTGGCATCCCACAAGGCTCAGTCCTGGGACCTCTCTTGTTCGGTATATATTTCTCGGCGGTACAGGCCAACACGGAAGGAGTGTGGCTGACTAAGTTCGCAGATGACTGCAAACTGGGTGCCATAATCAACTCTCCAGCCGACACAAGCATCCTCCAAAAGGGCCTCATAGAAACAGACAACTGGTGCCAGAGCCATGGCCTCAAGCTAAACGCCAAAAAGTGTATAGTCATCCCTTTGGCAAAACAAAGTGCCCACAAATTACCACATAGGTGGTAATCCATTAATTACAGAAGAAGTCATTAGGGACCTGGGGACCAAAGTTGATAGCAATCTCTCATTTGACAACCACGTGGCCAAAGTGGTTAGAAAAACATTTTATATAGCTCACCTAATCATGAAGGGATTCACATCTAGATCAGGGGAAGTCATCGTACCTCTTTACTCATCCCTCATCAGGCCCACAATTGAGTACAATGCTCCTTTTGGGATGTACCTTACCAGACACCTGCAGCAACTGGAAAGACCCCAAAAGTACCTCACCAAGAGGATCAAAGGGCTCAAACAGATGCCATATGCTGCCCGGTTAAAGAAACTCGAGCTCTACTCCATGGCATACCGCCTGGTCAGAGGCGATCTGTGCCTGACGTATAAAGCCATGTCCAACCCGGAATTAATGGACATGCTGCACCTCAGAAAATCCAAATCCCATCGAGCTACGCGCTCGAGAGACTTCAACCTCAGCACTGAAATAAATAGGACATGCTGGAGGGACAGATTCATAACCCAGAGGCTCCCTTCACTCTGGAATAAAATCCCAGTCCAGGTTAGGCAGAGTCCCACATTGACTCTCTTCAAGAGGAATCTTGATGAGTGGATGGGAGATCGTAGGTTTACCCCGGCTATCACTTCTGTGTCACTGTTAGACAGAGGCACAGTATACTAACCTCAAAAAAGGCATAGCAAAATTAATTTAAAATGGGTGGCGAAAGCCAAACACACTCTGGCTAGGCTTATAAATGCCCTAGGGCAGATAGCCTAGTATGAACCTATGAACCTATAAATTAATTATGTTTTTGAAAATAAATTATTTTTACAAATAAAGGTTGTTGCAATGGGGGCAGCTTGTGGGGAACGTTTTGCTAATATCGTAATGTTCGAGTGGGAACATAGATATCTGTTTAATAATCAACGGTTTGAGGCATGTAAAATTTGATACTTGGATGACATCTTTATTGTATGGAAAGGAAGTTGAGTTTATTGAATATATTAATACTACAACTTTTCTACAATTTTCCTGTGAATTTGGGTTGAATTCCATTCATTATTTAGATGTCTTACTTGAAAAAGACCATGCTTATAAAATTTACACCTCTAGGATTTGTCATAAACCTACTTGCTCTACCCCTTAGCCAAAATAAATCTGATGTCAAGGGGCAATTTGTTGGGGCAGCCCATATGGTTGCATGTGCAGAAGAGTTTTTAAAAGAATGTGATGTATTAAGTATTATGTTTATACGCAGAGGTTACCCAAAGAAATTTATTGATAATCTTAGGAATGCGGTGGTAAAAAAAAAAGGTATAATAAGTTATTTTTCTCCTATTTTTTCCATGACTGAACAGAACATTACTTCTGCTGTAGTAGATGCTAAACCTGAAGTGGTGTGTACATCATTAGACTGTTTCGGCTTTGAGACAGATCAACAAACAGAATTTTACTATTTCTTTTACTACAGCTTTTAACAGTGATAGTAATGACATTCCACATAATAAAACTAAGAATTGTGCTTTATTAAGAGAAGATTGGGCAATTTGGAGGAAATTAAGAGAAAAACTTATTTTTTTTTTACTAAAAAGGATTTCGTTTTAAGAATATAGTGTTGGGCAGTACAATGCTCAACACTCCCACTGGTAAGCAGTAGGACTTCCCTCTACCACAGCAAGGTCTAGATAGTTCTGAACACAGAAAATCAAGTCCTGAAACCAGCAAAGCCTGGGATTTGGACTGTACTAGCTAGGAAAGGTGAGAAACGAGCAAACAAGATAGAACTTTTTTTTTGTTTGTTTGTTTTTGGTTAAAACAGGCTAAACAATGCAATAATACAATAAATAAACACAGGAAAGGCTAGCACACTTCTGTGTAGCCCTAAACAGTTGTTGTTTGCCTTTTGGCTTTTTCCCATAAGGTGCTGCCACAGCAGGACTCCGGTCCACTAATGATTGGCAGTAGATTTTTTACGAAACGCTGAGGTGCCAGCTCGATGCCCAACCTTCAACAAAGGCACGCCCATTTACGCACGCATGTCTTTCGAATGCTACCCAACCATGGGGAGGACATGCAGACTCTGCACAGAAGGCACTCCCAAGCCGAGAATCGAACGGGAGAACCTTTTGCTGTGAGGTGACAACGCTACCACTGTACCACCATGGCATCCTATATGTAGCCCTAAACAGTAATTGCAATTAAAACTCTACAAAATTAGCAGTTTAAAACTTTTTAAATGAAGCAAGGCAAGTGCACACCTGAAAAACGATTTGAGGCAGTAATACAGTAGAATACGTAGCTAGTCTACATGTACAGAAAAATCTATATATACAGAAAAGCAGCTAAAACAACACTAAAACAATTTAGATACAGTGCAACCTAGAGCACTTGAGTTCTAGCCATATTAAGGCAAATACAGTTTTAATGCACTAAAATATACTCTATTTCCAAAATGTTTGAGAAGCACAGTCAAGAACACAAGGAGATTCAGACAATTTTAAGAAAGGGAGAAAGGAGGAACAGAAGGAAAGACACTAAGTGGGTTGGCCTTCTCAAATGTTCTCTGTATTAGGTAGAATAAGCTAATGGCACTAGACTGGGAGGAGTGTCCCAGATTAAATTTAGAGTAGGGGTGGATGGCGATAGGGAAGGGGGGGTGGGTGCCAATAGGGAAGGGAGGGTGGGAAGCTATTTTAGGCAGAAATGTTTATCACAGCAGAAAACCAGCAGTGGGCAAATGGCTATGAAATGCAGTACAAGTATGCAGTATACTACAAAATTGCTATAAATATCTAGAATAAGCAAGAACTACTAAAAATAAGCAAAAAAAAGCTACTTATTGCTATACATCATAGATCAGGTGCTCCTCCTCAGATAGCTCTGTGTGTAATGGCTGAAACACTCAAGTTAGCTTAAGTAACAAAGTTGAAACCTGAAACAACTTTAAAAAAAGCTCAAAAGAACCAATGAGGTGCTTTCTCCAAGCTGTAGACCTGGCAACCCAACTAGACAATGACTAGACAATGACTATAAACTCTCACTGAATTGGGGGATGGTCTTTGCTAACTAAGATGGCCTGGACAGTGAGCTCAGAAAACAGCCTGTCACAAACAATTAGGCCCACAAAACAATCGGGAATATGGAGAATATTATAGCTACTACCTAAACTATTTTAGGCAGAACACAATACAGAAATGTTTATGTATTCCTTTATATATATGAAGTCCCAAAAGCAATACCAGTTTGAAGTACAGAGCATCAGTATGGCAGTATTGTTTTGATAGGTGAGCAGTGCTATATTGCAGTTTTTTCTTTTTTCACAATAGTGTATTCTAGAAAATGGATTAATTTAACAGATTTTATAGGTGAGCACAATTTTTTACAGCAGTTATTGATCTCCTTAAAAAATGTCGCAGCTCTCTTGCTGCTTCACATGCTGAACATTGGTTAAAGGAAGTACCATGTAATGTCCCCAAATGGGTATTTATCCATGGGGGTATTGGGCATTTCATACCCTGTTTATATGTGGTTGTAGAAAACAAAATAAGAAAGAGGCTTTAGCATTTCCAAGTTATTGCATTACCTATATTCTGCATACATTTCCATGTTAAATAGGAAATATATTTTTATGCTTTAGGTATAAAAGCTTTACATTTTCTTGATCATTATGGGATTCTAATCATTTGGCTATTTTTTTTTTTCCTAATGGCTTCCTATTCTGCATACTCGCTGTTAATTGTGTATCTTGCCCAACCATAGAAAATGGGCTACTTAACTGTTAGCTAAACTGATTTTGCTGTCTAACAGTGTAAAATATCAAAGCGGCAGTCATTTTTGACAAGCAACTACAATTTACCATAGCTGTTACTGATGTATTTTTATACTTTAAAATCACTTTGACTCAGCAGTCTTGCCCTATTGATGGCTAAAATGTGGTACAACAAACATATAATTCTGCTTTTTTGACTGTTTGCATTAAATCATAACATTGTAAATTATTGTTCTTAAAACAGTATATAAAAGTTGCAGGTGTATATTTCTTTATTGAGCATATTTAATATTTCCAATTTCCAGTTAGCCAAATCAACTTTCCACTTTTTTCCCCTATCTCTAAAGTTAATATTTGAAGACTTCGAGTTAGAACCCAGTGAAGGATGCATTTATGATTTTATTGCCTTTTACAACGACTCTGAACAAAGCAGTATAATAGGTAAGCATTCGCATGTGTAAACTGCAGAAAAATACTGTATTAACCATCACTTTCTCAGTTGTGGGAAATCGTGAACTAAACACAAGCATTCTTACATTCCCCCATTATTTTATCAGTTTTATCATGATTCTAATTGATTAGCAGTTATTTTTCTAGTCATTTACATTTTCATAACTGTAGATTAGCAATGTCCCTAATAGTCTGTTTCTGGTTGCTTCTTTTGGTAATAGTCGCATATGAATAGAGGCCGTCAGTGCTAAAACATTGAATTCTGCAAATTGTAAGAAGCACTGTGAATTTGCTCTGTTGGCAAAAATGAGGCAGTTTAGCATGTGGTACAACTGAATTCTGGCTGACCAGGTTTTTGTTTACTGAATATTCTGCAACCAAATACAGTTTGGACTCCTAGGTGGTCTTCAATGGGGTAAAGCCCTTCTTACAAATGATATTGCTAACAAAAGCCCTTTACTGAATCTGCTCCCATTCCTTACCACTTGGAGACATGGTCAGCTATTTAAATGATATACCTAAGTTGTGATATTATGCTATGTATGCTGGACATAGAAGTCTCCAGAATTGCTCTTTAAATCCTACGTTTTAGAGTAGAGCTCTGACGTTGGTGGTCTTTGGGGCCACCATAACAAGTAACATCCTCTGATCTTGTCAAGGTAGTATTCTTACAAAATGCGTCAGATCATGTCTTCATTTTTTTTTCTATTTGAAATATTAATTTTATTTGTGTTGCTTAAGATGTTTGTTTTCCCATAGTCTCTTTTCTCTAAGCAGTTCAGTTGGCATGTAAAGAGTGAAAAGTGAAATTAATTCTCCAAAGGGATTTTTTTTGTGTGTGACATCCTAAGATATGCATCCACATGGTTGGTCTCCTTGAAGAGTACTTGTGAGACTGCCAAAGAAGTGCTGTTTGGTGACTTATACACTCTGAAAATTGCCCACTGATTGCAGTGTACTAATACTAAGTCTATATCTAGTTATCTGCATGATCACTCCATGTTAACTGCTGCATGGTTGTCGGCATTCCTATTTATAGAATTATTAATTTAGTGCATCTGGTATAATCTATTATCTGGTGAATTTTTCTATATTTTATCCATTTTCCTTGTGGGTGTCTGGCATCCTTTATTATAACAAAAGATGTTATGTTGTCTTATCTCGCCTTCATTCTTACTGGATGGGTTCAGAGCCGATCCTTGGCTTAGACTCCACCGAATACACTAGCTCAAAGTCTGACTTGGCTTGTGGCAGAATAGATATCACATTGTGCAGTGGTGTAACTCCCCAGATCTCATCTGCCACTTTGAGTTTGGATGTTCTCTCCTTGGCCGTGGCTAAGTTCTTTAAAAACCTTATATTTTTTAGAGATTTTCCTATATATTTAAAATTTAATATTACTTGTTAGTTGTTTAGGTGGTTGTTCTATAGTTTAACTGTGTGCTGTAGGTGATGAGTGTTATTTACTCTTACTACTGTGTAGTTGCTTGTTGGCCATCAGTCACAAGGCCATTTATATCCTTCCTGTCAGTTTTGCAGTGGTGTAGTTAGTAGAATAGTGTGTACTTCCTTTTCTGCATAAAATAGCTCATTTTAGTTAGAGAACTAATTACCTGTCCTGTGTCTCTCTTGTTGTTGCTCTGCTAGGTCTGTTTGAGTTAGAGGGCATAGTGCCTGTTTAACTTGGAGGGCAGAGCTGTTCCCTTTTTACTAATTAGATGCGCAGTTTATTATTGTGTTTATCTTATAGTGCGTTTAACTTTTCTGTGTGATTAAGCTTTTATTTTTTGTTGGTATACTAGTGTTTCCTTATTAAAATGTCAAAAGAAATTAGAGAGCCTAAACCTTCAGGGTTCAAAAAATGCCAGAAACGTTCTCAGATGATGTCCATCACTGACGGGCATAATATTTGTGTTTATTGCCTGGGGGCCATTCACCTCCAAGAGACTTGCACGTTCTGTCATTCCTTCCGCTCCCGTGTTTTACAAGAAAGAAAGAACAAACTGATCCTCAAAGGCTCCTAAAACCTTCCTTTGATGAAGCTCTACAGAGCTCCTCTTCAAGTAGATCCCCTTCTAAAAGTGACAAGACCACGAAACGACCATGTCCTGCTTCTTCGGCTCATTCTGAGCCTCCTCAATAATTGGCTAAGACTTCGGCTGCATTGACCTCCTCTGCTCCTCAGTCTTCAGAACCGAGAGAGATTTCAGATTTGGACAAATCTAGTCCTTCAGCTCCACGGCCTTCAGAGCCGAAAGAGACCATTTTTCAGAGACGGTCCACTGAACTGTTACTGGTCTCCCCTACCTTGAGATCTCCCATTTTGGAGAGATCTCGCTCACCAGCCCTCTTCTCCGGGTACTCTAGGAGCTTATCTGATGATCTGGAAAGGGTGGTGCACAGACTCTTGAAGTCGCCAGCACTGGCTAAATTGTTTTCGGCTCCGACCCAACCGGGTTCAGACATCCAAGACTATTACATTCATGACTATTCCTCAGAGCCAAGCTGGATCTTCAGAGCAGGAATGCCAGGTACTGCTTGCTGTAGAATCTTCACTTCCAAGACCCCTTCAGGAAATTTCAGAACAGATTCCTGCTCCGATATCCTCTGTGCTGTCCGAAGTGTCTGGGGGCTGAAGTTCTCCCGTTTGCTCCTGGGGGGGGTGCTCAGACCAGTTTTTTTTTGGTTCTAAGTTTACCTCTTAGAGCATCAACTTGGCTGTGCTCCGCTCCTACATCAGTCTGAGCTTATCTCCATGGAACCATGGATTCCCTCTGTTTCCTCAGAACCGGAGATGTCCTTGGAGCCGGGGGAATCTGCCTTCGAGCTGATGAGTGTGCTGTCCCAACCTACAGCTGTACACAAGGATACTGGTATTCTTCCCCCCAAGGCACCGGCTTCTGTCTTGGCACCACCCCATCCACAGGACAGCAGAGATTCAGAGCCTCAGGGACCCCAATTGGGCAAACCCCACTCTTCCTAGACCTCCCCAGAATACCCTTCTGAGAAGGCTCCTCGAAAGAGAACATGCAAGAGCAAGCATATAGACTCCTCTGATGAGTCCATCACCTCTGACACTGACCGTGAAGTCAGAAGAGGGTCACCACAGTCGTCCTCTGAAGATATCTCCTTTGCAGATGTCCTAGAGATCCTGAAGCAGAGAGGAGGCTGGAAAGCCATCAACCCTTCTGAGGAGGAGGAGTCTGTGCACCTCAAGACTTTTGGATCTCAACCTTCAGCCTCCTGAATGTCTCTGCCTTTTGACGAGCTATTGGAGTTGGTTAGTCGAAAGGCGTGGGAGTCACCAGACATTATGGAACCAGTCCCTCGGGGGCCAAATAAGTTCTTGTTCCCTTCGGAAAAAACATTTCTTATGAAAGGCGTTCCTGTAGATGCCATGCTGGTGGCAGCAGCCACCAAGAAGGAACTTTCTGAAACATCCTCATCTGTCCATCCACCCCACAAGGGCTCCCAGACAATGGATAGATACAGGAAGCATGTTTTTTCATCAGTGACTTTTACTCTTACACCGCTGAACTACCTTACGCACTTTGAGACTGCAAAGATCTCCTGAAGGAGATGCTCTCCAGGGTTCATAAGCTGTAGGGGTGTCCGAAAAGGTCACCTCTCAGCTATCTACCATGAATTCCATCATTAACTCCTCCATGAGACTAATATCCTATGCGGTGGATGGAGTGAGCAGGAGCAGGACATTGGGTTCAGGAGTTTCCCTATCCTCACTTTTTGGACCAAAAGTCAAGGACACATTCACCAGATGCGAGCAGGAAGGGAAAAAAACTTTCTATCGGAGTACGTTTTTCTGTACCTTCAAGACATTACCCTAAAGGTCAGAAGAGTGAACAAATGTGGTTCAAAAGATCCCAGTGAGTTTTTCAAGACGCACAAGGTGAACCCTTCCCCAGGGGCAGAGTGGGAGGCAATAATGATAGTTGCCATCCTAGAGGCAGAGGGGATCCACAAAACCAGGGTGACTGATTCCTTTTGTGCCCGGCTCTACTAGCGCTCCTGAAAGGAGGCCCGTCTGCTCTACCCTGGAGGCAGTTGGGGGGTATTTATCTTTGTAACCAGAAGCCTGGTGAGATATCACAAGAGACAAGTGGGTACAAAGTATAATATCCAGAGGCTATTCTGTTCCCTTTTGCCATCCTGTCCCACAGGTCAGAACAATCCCGGATGTTCCACCCAGTCAAAGGGAGCAAGCAACTGTAGAAATTCAAAAGTTGCTACACAAGAGTCATCCAGGAAGTCCCAACAGACCAAATAGGATTTAGAACTTAAGATTCTTTTTAGTGCCAAAAGGAACAGGGGACTGGAGACCATATTGGATCTCAGCAAACTAAACAAATCCGTGAACAAGTCCAAGTTCTGAATGGTGACACTACAGTCAATTCTTCCCTTCTTAGGGAAAGATGATTGGATGTGCTCAATAGACTTCCAAGGTGCGTGCTACCACATAAAAATGGACAGAGCATCAAGGAGTCGCTTGCACTTCCGGCTGGGAGCCAGTCATTATCAGTTTCGAGCTTCCGCCCTTTGGTCTCACTACAGCCCCCAAGTGTCCACCAAATCCATGGCAGTAGTCATGACTCACTTGAGACATCTGGGATTCCAAGTGTTTCCGTACCTAGGCGACTGGCTTCTAACTGCCACCACCAAGCATCTACTTCAGCAGGTGAGAGACCCCCACTCTTCAGACTTGTTCTCGGTTAGGGATTACAATCAATTTACAAAAATCTGCTTTGTTGCCCTGTCAACATATTACATTCATCGGCGCAGATCTCGACACTGTCTCTGTGATGGCAAGACTGCCTTCCAACAGGGTTTCTCTTCTCAGGCAACAAATAGCCAACCTTTAAAGACAATTTTGACAGTCCTAGGAACCATGGCTTCAACGATCACCTTAGTTCCCCTAGCCAGAATGCATATGAGAATTCTTCAGGGTTCCTATTTGCTCAGTGGTTGTTTCAAGAACTTCCCATGACACACCAAGTCAGAATTATGGAATTATGCAAGAGAGATCTCCTATGGTGGCTTCAGTCTGACCATGTAACCATCAGATGTCTTTTTGTGCTACTACAGCCTGTAGCTACAGTAACCACGGATGCCTCTCAGATACGGTGGGCGGGCATTATCTGGGAAGGACAGTCCAAGGCACATGTCAAGAACACTAGGCCCATTTGCACATCAGTGTTCTAGATATGACAGCAGTGCTTCTAGCGTTGCAGGCAGTCCAGGACTGTCTTCCACTAGGAATGATTGCAATCCAGTCAGACAACATGTCAGTCTGGTACATAAACAAGGAGGAACCAGATAATATGCCCTTTGTCAAGAGGCTCTGAGAGTATGGCAATGGGTGATGGCTGACAAACTCAGCAGGGTGATATTAATGCCTCATGAGTGGTGTCTAAACCAAAACACAGTGGAGAAGATTTTCCGAAAGTGGGGCCAGCCTTGTTGTGACCTGTTTGCCACTCCCATGAATATCAAATGCATCAGCTACTTTGCCCTAATCCACCCTCTGGGAGAGACCCCGAGAGACACTTGTTCATGATTGGCCCTTGGGACTTTTGTATGTATTTCCCCCCTTTCCTCTCATACCCAAAGTAATTCAAAAAGCAAAATCTGTGGGAAGCAAGCTAATTCTCATTGCCCCATACTGACCTCATCAGATCTGGTTTCCCTTTCTTTGGCCTCCTCTACAGGAGAAACTGAGGGTTCTGGAACCAGTGTCAGACCTTCTTGACACGTATGTCAGGAACTCTCCACCCTGCTCTTCAAACCCTCAATTTGACAGCATGCCTGCTCCACTTCCAAACTTAGACTTCACACCAGGAGTAAAACACATTTTGGTATCTTCTCACAAGACTTCTACCAGGAAGTTATACTCTAGTAAATGGAAGAGGTTCTCCTACTGGGCACAAGCAAGAAACATTGTTCCCTTCTCTGCCCCGATCGATTCAATTTTGGAATTTCTTGCGGAACTTTTCCAGCAAGGCTCCACTGCAGCTATAATTAAAGTCCAACTAGCCGTAATTTCTAATTTCCACATTGGTGAATTTACTCCTAATCTGATGTCACACAAATTGTGTAAAGCATTTTTAAAAGGCACTTGTTTGTTGAGGCCTCCTATAAAAGAACCTCTCTCACCATGGGAATCTGAATTTTGTCTTGACTCATTTAACATTACTTCCTTTCCAAGCCCTCATCATCTTGTGATCTCAAATTCCTCTCTTGGAAAACCATTTTCCTAGTAGCCATTACATCTGCAGAAAGAGTTTCGGAGCTGCAAGCTCTATCAGTCAAGCCACCATATTTGATTTTCCATAAGGACAGAGTATCTCTACGAACTAATCCATCCTTCATGCCAAAAGTCTGTTCCCAGACCAATCTAAATCAATCTATTGAGCTCCCAGTCTTTTTTCCCCCAATCACAGCAACAAGGCAGAGTACAAACTTCAGTTGGATGTGCGTAGACACCTTAGGTGTTATCTGCATAGAACTAAAGATTTCAGGAGAACAGATCAATTGTTCATCTCTTCTGAAGCAAGAAAGGGCATGCCAGTTTCAAAAACTATGCTTTTGAATTGGCTCTCAAATTGCATTACCTTTATATACACCTCAAATAACAGGAATTTACCATTCAAAGTTAGAGGCCACTCGAGAAGAGCATTAGCAACATCCTCTGCTTACCTAGCCTGGTTGTCAATGGACAGTATTTGTGCCGCTGCTACATGGGCAAGTCCCCATACGTTCATTACTCATTACAAAGTTGATTTGGCCTCCAAGGACAGGGCTTCCTTTGATTCCACTGTGCTCAAAGGTATACTCCCATGAGCCACCCAGGTAAATGGTGCTTGGGACACTGTCCCATCCAGTACGAATGAAGGCGAGATTGGGCAGAATAACAAAAAGAAGTTATGTACTCGCCATAACATTCCATGTTTGTTGTCCATCAAGCCATTCATTCTTACCACCCTCCCACCTTCCCCCAGCCCAAGGACTCCTACAGGACATAGATGAGAGAACTCCTTTGAATTTCCATATGGTTTCTATCCTGATGTCACATTATTAATTTAGACACATTGTTATGACTGGCAGCAAACAAGATCTAGGGAGTTACACCACTGCATGAGGGGATACCTATTCTGCCACGAGCCAAGTCAGAGACTTCGAGCTAGTGTTTTTGGCCGAGTCAGAGCCAAGGATGGGCTCCGAACCCATCCAGTAAGAATGAATGGTGAGATGGACAACAAACATGTAACGTTATGGTGAGTACATAACTTCTTTATTACTTGGGTAGGGATACCTATTTTATGGCGGATTTAACCATTACTGTGTGTGCTGGCATTTAAGGAAGCTTCCAACTGAGGTATTTAAGTCTAATTAAACTGTCGATCAGATATACACAGCAGTGCAAGCTGAACAAAATTACGTTGCTTTGGTCCCCGTGCAAGATGCAACAATGAACACACAGTTTGAATGACAGTAAGACTAATGCACATACAGTAATTAAAATATTAAAAACACAAATTACCACAATTGGACAGGAAGACATTAGATGATATTATACTAGTAGGTATTGCAACACTGTTTCACATTCTGATTGCTTAGAATATTGCACTAGATCAGCTGTAGTACAATATATTCTGATGTTCATATTGCACTTGTATGGTATGGTGACTCACTCCTGATTAAGAAAAAAGATGACAAAAACGCCCTGAGCAAACATGTAATAGACAAAGGTACTGAACACACATTCAAATTTGCAATTCATGAAACAGTGGATAGAACAATAGGTAGGGGAAATTGGAAAGCTAGGTTAGGGGCATTAGAAAGTAAATGGCAAATTTGCTTAGACGCCACTACCACCCCTGGACTAAATGATTACATTAGTCTAAAACCTTTTTTAATATTAGATGAACAATAAACTATATGATATATATTTTAAACCAAACAGTAAGAGAAACATTATATGTAATTAGAAGCATATTCTATGTTTTAGCATTGTATTTTAGCATTAAGGTTGTTTTTAAATTTTGTTATATTGTACATAGTGATGTTATAATTAAGCAGAAGTAATTGATGTGATTAGTTATTTATCATTTATTATTGTATAGATTTGGCCAAAATGGGTATAAAAGGAAGCGAGTGTTTACTTGTAGGTTCTGATGAAGTCTGATGTGTCCAGATGAAAGCGCTAAACCTGTGTTTAATTTTGTTGTGAAGAAGTGCACCAGTGTGGAATAAACATTTCGTTGTAACAACAGTTTCTTGAAACGTTTTTGTAGCTGAATTCCAGCAGCAATTGAATGTGTAGATGAGCTCTGTTCGAGCTAAGAAGCAGCAGTTATCGGCTTGGATTTTTTAGTAACTTTTACTTTCAACTCTTCAAGTTTGTAATTTTGTAAGAGCAATAGTTAAAATCTGTTTTTATTTTTGAATCGTTGTTCCCCCTTTTATTTTAGGCTTTATTCAAATTTCTTCAATTGAAGGGTCCGGAGGTATACAAACGTCTTTGCTGCTGCCTGCCCTAGATCACACAGAGACACAGGCACACAGACGCACCTACCTCTGCTTCAGAAAATACATGCCAACACAAATCCTTTAAAACATGTTCCTGTTTTGAGCCTTTGTCCTGTTTATTTTAGGCTTATCTAGATAACGTGATCGAAGAGCATACCTCTGAACTGTACATATTTTTGCAGAATGCCCAGATGTTTGCCTCATATTTTCGGTCTGTTCCTCATAAAAAACTTGTTTTGACAAACCAGTGAGATGATCTAAAAATTAAATTAAATAATGACATGTATTTTGAGTTTCAGATTTCATATCCTTCAGAAAAAATATGCCAACACAAATCCTGTTGTCTAGCAATGTTCTAAGTTTCTAAGAGCAGTATTTAAAACATGTCCTTAGTTGTTTGTCTCCTCATTGTCCCACTTTGTCCAGATTTCTTGTGCTAACAGACTGAGAAGTATGTCTGAGGTTGAGAGGTAAGCAAAACTGGTGCTGCTGCCGGGATCGCTAGATTGCTTTCACACTTTACTGTCTGTTTTTCTCTCTCTCTCTCTCTCCCACACACAATTTTTTTTATCTTTTTTGTTCACATTTTACACTCGCTAAACAGCAAAAGTGCTGCTTAGCGAGTATAAAATAATGGTGGCCATTCCTTTTTCTCAGTCTGAGCTCCACGGCAGCCTGATATGTTGCCGTGAAGTGGCAGACTCGTTTTTCAACAGGCATTACTTGTACATTAATGCCCTGTTGGAGAACATTCATTCTCCAAAGTGCTAATGTGTAGTTCCTCTGAGCGTGTATATTTAACTTGGCAGTTGATGTGGGGATATGGTCCTTTATGTTCATAGGAGGTGGGGGGTGAAAAGAAATCTGTTTGGGAAGTCCATTTATTATTTTTCCAGTAAAATGGACATCTGAAAAACGGATCTAGGAAACCATAAAAAAGCCTAACCCTAATTCTCAGTTGCCCCTTAACAAACTCTTTGGTTAAGTGGCTTGCTCAAGGTCACAGAGTAGGCAAATGAAGGTGGAAAATGTAAAACTCTATCTTGATACAGGATGCAGATTATTAACAAGGCAGAACTCTGCACTCTGTCAGACTATTAATTGTCATAAACCTGTGTGTATATGTTGATGTTCAAAACATCTACCACAAAATGTTGACAGCACGAATGTCAATGCACTACTATGCATGCTCTAAGCAATATCCTCAGAGCATGCAAAATTCTAAACTTAAAAAAAATTTAAAACATTTTTTACAGGCAGGCACATCACCTACAAATTATATATACTAACTTCAAGAGGAAAACCTAAACTACAGCTGTGCCATGACCTCGCACAGTCTCCCACTTGCATTATGCAATCTCTTGAAGTTTGGTGTCATGGCAGTTTGATCTTGTGGTGTTTCAATAATCTGGGCATGACGATATGAGCATTCAGCATTCTGATATGGACCTGTACACACAATTCTTTGTAGAATTCTTGGGGATTAGCTGATATTACACGTGTTGCAAATGCACAGAGCATGCCTCTCAACTGTCCCTGTTATTTTTGCAGAAAGCCCCTCATTTTGCTTCACATTTTTGTCCTATTCCCTCAATTTTTGATTTTTTGGTAAACCTTGAAGACTGTTTATAATGATAGACATTAGTTGCCATAGTTATTGTTTTGAAAGTACAAGTTGATGCAAAACCTATTTTATTAATGTGTGTGAATTAGGAAGGCTTTTCAAATATTACTCTGATTTTAGGCTTTTGTGTAGTCCCCCCCCCAATCATTTTGGTTTTGTCAAGAATTTTGGGTTTGTAGAGAATTCTTAGTAAAGAAGTTGAGAGGTATGACAGAGGAGGCTGGTAACTTCAAAGACATTTGTAGCTGCAGGGAGTAACTGAATTGTTTGTGATAGCATACATGAGGTAGGATCACATTAACACTGAAGTTTTTGCTAAAAAAAAAAAATCCTGCAAGACTGGGTGTTAAGTATCTGTTGCGTAGCATAGTCTTACTTTCCAGATTATAAGATAGAGCTTCAGACAGTATGTTTCAGGTGGCTGTGCTGGAATGTAACCAGGATCATATAGCCGTGATTAATACTAAGTTGCAGATTTAGGTTTTGGCACAGAGGTGTGCACCTCCCCCTTTTTAAACTCCTGCTATAAGTTGCCCAAGGACGGCTGCAAGCATGCACTGTATAACACTATAGCATACACTATTTCTAGCATGTCAAAGGGTCAGTTGCTGGTGTCCTCTCCTGTTCAGCTGGTGAATCTGGGAATCTTGAGGCAATGTTACAATTGCCTCATGTACACAGACAACCCTCTCCTCCTCCCAACAAATACAAATATATGCGAGAGATGCAACTATATAGCCAAACTGGAGGCTGAGCTCTCTCAATTCAGTACTGGCAAGACCAGTCAGGAGGAGAAGGTAACCACGCACACCACAAACCCAGTCTCACATAGAACTATCACAACAGCAAACCAAACACATAAACACACAAAAACATACTCTGAGGCGCTGATTAAAAATCTACCAAAACAACAGAGGCCTCCAAAGCAGACACCCAAGCAACCACCACCTCAAGAAATAGCACATGCAACACATAGTTCACAAAGTCAGTGTGCTAAACAGTCACAGCCCTTATGGCCAAACAACATGCCAGACACACATGTAATAGGTGACTCCATAGTCAGACACACTGACGTCCCGCCCACCAGACTGAACAAGGAAAAGGTCACAGTAAGCTGCCTGTTGGAGCTAGAATCCGCCACATAACACAAGCACTCAGGTCACTCCACAGTAAGTACAAATATGACTCAGTCATTGTACATGCCGGTGTGAACGACCTGAGACGTACCTCCCTGGACTACATGAAAAGAGACACAGAGGAGCTCTCTGATTATGTAGCCCAGGCCGGTATGACCCTGACCCTGAGCAGCATCTTACCCTCACCAAGAATGATGCCACAGTACAAAGACAAAATGATCAGTTTTAACAATTGGCTTAATTACTGGTGTCATTCTAAGGGGATCCAATGTCTGTCTGCTTGGGATGACATGCTTGACAAGCCACGCTGCTTCGCAAGGGATGGCTTGCACCTGTCACCCCTGGGCTTCCACCCCCATAATGCCTTTTTTAGGCAAGGCTCAAATGACAAACCTACCTCCCTAGAAAACACAAGTGGAAAAAAACTAAGGGTAATGCTGCTCAATGCCAGAAGTCTAAACCTCAAGATGCACGCCCTCAAAGCCCTCCTCAGTATGGAGAACATTGATGTCTGTGCGGTGAATGAAACCTGGTTCAAGGCTCCTGAGAGCACCCCAGCACTATCAGGTTTAACCTCATATCATGCTTTCCGGCCCCAAAACTTGGACCAAACCACAAAAGAAGGGAGAGTATCCATTTTCATCAAAGATACCCACACCTCCAGGTTAGTGGCAACGCACGAAGCATCGGAGACTATCCAGGTGCAACTAACCATAGGCAAAACTGCCTTACAGTTTGTAGCATGCTATAGACCACCCTCTCAAACTCAGGAACCCCACACAGCCTTCCTGAAGACACTGGAGAGTATGAATGTCTCTCCAAATACCATAATTTTGGGAGACTTCAACTACCCAAACATAGACTGGGAACTTTACTCAGAGGAGACAATATACTAGACCTGATCATCACAAACATGGGGACAAAATGCTCCACACGGGAAGTATATCCCTCTCTGGTAAGATCAGACCATAAATTAATCTCACTGGAAATCCACATCCCGCCCCCATCCCATGCACAAAAGACCACAGTGAAGAACTTCTCAAAAGCAAACTTCACACTTCTTAAGACTGAAGTGGTATCCTTCAAGGCCCCTGGGCCAGTGGAAACCACAACCCACACTGCTGAATCCTTTGCAAATGCCTTCTATGGGCACCTTCAAGAATGCATGGATCATGCAATCCCAAATAAAACCAAGACCCATTCCCCCAAAGGCAGGCACCCAGTCTGGTGGACCCCAGCCATAAACAAACTACAACAGGAGGAGGAAGCTACTACATGACAGAGCAAAATCCCTAAAAGGGAAGGCGTCTCTGATCAGTAGTAGCAAAAAGCTATGATCACTCATAAAATCATCCAAGGCCAACTTTGAGAGAAAAATCACAAAAGACAATCACAAGGCCTTCTTTAGCTATGTTAGAAACCTGGGTGGAAACTCCCAGATATGCTCAGAGTTAGTCCAAAATGACACAAAATACACTGAACCCACTGACATTGCCAACATTCTGGCAGACAGGTTCAGTGCAAATTCTCCCAAAAGGAGAAATAACTATTCCAGCAGAGTGTAACCTCCCTAACATCTCAGATGCCCAGGTGAGAGCCGCCCTCTCTAAAGCTAAAAACACAGCATCAATGGGACTGGATGGTGTCCCGGGCTGTGTGCTACATGAACTCCACGAGGAACTAAACCCACACATAAGGTTGCTGTTTAATCTTAGCCTTACTACAGGATACGTACCCAAAGAGTGGCTACGGCAACAGTGGTCCCACTTCACAAAGGCGGTGCTTCTACGGACCCTGGAAATTACCGCCCCATAAGCTTGACGAGCCTGGTCTGCAAAGCTATGGAGAGGATCATTATGGAACTCATAAACAAAGATTGGGGACCTACAGACATTGGATCCTACCCAATTTGGCTTTGTCAAGGGCAGATCCTGCCTTTTGAACTTGGTCAACTTTTTTGAAACAGTCACCAAGGCCATTGATGAGGGTAAGGCAGTTCACACAGCCTACCTTGACCTTGCAAAAGCCTTTGACACAATACCCCACTCGGGCATCATAGACAAACTCACCAGCTTAAATGTAAACCCATATGTCACAAGATGGGTTGCAAACTGGCTCAAGGACAGAACCCACAGGGTCAGAGTTGCTGGAGCTATGTCAGACTCTAAGCCAGTCACAAGTGGTGTCCCACAGGGCTCAGTCCTGGGACCCCTCTTGTTCGGCATTTATTTTTCAAGGTACAGGCAAACATAGGAGGATTGTGGCTGACAAAGTTCGCAGATGACTGCAAACTGGGCCATAATTGATACTCCAGCGGACACAAACATCCTTCAGAGAGGCCTCATAGAAACGGATAATTGGTGCCAGAGCCATGGCCTTAAGCTGAACGCCAAAAAATGTATAGTCATACCCTTTGGGAAAAACAAGGTACCGACAAATTACCACATGGGCGGTAATCCATTAAGTACGGAAGAGGTAATCAGGGACCTAGGGACCCAGGTTGACAGTAACCTCTCATTTGACACTCACATTGCCAAAGTGGTTAGGAAGACCTTCTATATTGCCCACCTTATCATGAAGGGTTTCACATCTAGATCGAGAGGTCATTGTGCCCCTGTACTCTTCTGTTATCAGGCCAATGATTGAGTACAATGCCCCATTTGGGATGTATCTCACCCGACACCTGCAGCAGTTGGAAAGACCCCAAAAGTTCCTCACCAAGAGGATAAAGGGTCTTAAACATATGTCATATGCTGCCCGACTGAAAAAACTCCAGCTCTATTCAGTCGCATACCGCCTACTCAGAGGTGATCTGTGCCTGACGTACAAGGCCATGTCCAATCCTGAATTAATGGACATGCTCCACCTCAGAAAATCCAAATCCATCAGAGCCACGAGAACAAGTGACTTAAACCTCAACACAGAAATAAATAGGACGTGCTGGAGGGACAGATTCGTAACCCAGAGGCTCCCTACACTCTGGAACAGAATCCCAGTCCTTGTTAGGCAGAGCCCCTCACTGACTCTATTCAAGAGAAATCTCGAGTGGATGGGAGATCGTAGGTTTACCCCGGAGGTCATCTCTGTGTGACTACTAGACAGAGGCATAGTAAACTAAACCCTAAAAGGGCATAGTATTCTCATCCTAAGGGGTGGTGTAAGCCACATACACTCTGGCTAGGCTTATAAATGCCTTGGGGCAGATAGCCTAGTACGAACCTATGAACATTAACAAGCCAGAGGGGTGCAAAAGTGTAGGGAAAAAAATGTGTAAAGTGTGTCCCAAAAGTCGTCCTCTCCCAGCGATAACTGTCCTTGGCTGCCTGTGATTATGAAAAGGTTATCATTTTTCTTTTAGTCCTGCTTACTGCCTGGGGGGGGTGGGTAAAAATGTGGTTGGTCATGACACTCACGACTTGCCCAAAGTTAAGGAGGGGGTTGGGAGATGATTGGACTAATCCATTCAGAAAAACAACACCGACTCAGGCTGCTTAATTCCCGTTAAATACAGCTGCATTCAATCTCTTGTTGCTGCTCCCTACCTAATACTAACTTTTGGAGTTCACAGAAGAAGTCCGAGTGAAGAGCCAAGCAACTCCTTAACTGCAGTCCTGTGGTGTGCGTGGATTTCTCTGTTGCATTTTAGTACAGTGTGTACTAAATTAACTTGCACTAAAATGCTTTTGCATTCTCCGACCGAGTGTGTGCAGCACTGTATAGGACAGTCTCCTGAAATTTAGTTTGTTCCACTGTGCAGCTTGTCCTATCTTCAACAAACATGAACAGCTTGTTTCATTTTTTTTAAAGACCAGACAGGAGCTGGGGCTCAGGATTATGATGCAAGTATGGTCGTTTTTTTACCCACGCGCATCTTTCCGGCTCATTCCCTACAGCAAGCAGCCAGCCAGCCAACAAAAATTAGGCTGTGCCCTGACTTGGGATTAAGTTGATTCAGAATTACCACTCTGCAGTACAGAGAGGACAGCTGCAAGGTATTTTTTTTTCACTGCTGCAAAAAACTGCGAGATAAGTAACAAATTGTGTACGTGTGTGTGTGTGTGTGGAAGTATTAAGTAAATCAGTGTGTGTGATCAGTGTGTGTGTAGAGGTATTAAGTAAATCAGTGTGTTTCTAGTCTGTATATTGCAGATGACCTGAAAATGGGTAATGTTACAGATGGGCATGCATGTCTGCAAAAGAACTTCACTAAAGTGACGTTTTGGGAACAGGGCAGCTGATAATTACATCAACAACTTAGTTTATGAGATTAGGAGACATAAACTGAATGGCTAATTTTAATACAGCTCACAGTGATTGAAACTGTCGATACATTTTAGGCCTAGATATATATGGTATGGTAAATGGGTAGTTCCAGGTTTGTTTTTCTAATCATATGAACTAGTTGTTTAATGATGGTTATAGAACTATAGTTTGTATAAAAATGTTAGTAAAGTCTAGGAAATCGGAAATGAAGTCATTGTCAGTTACATTAGACCCAACCTTGAGTGTGGAATAACTGTATGAAAACCTTATAAGAAAATCATGCGTGAACTGTAAAGACCTCAGTGGACGTATACCAAGAGCATCATTAGAAGGGAAAATTTAAGTTACTATGAAAGGCTAAAATATCTGAACATGTACAGTGTCTTAGATATTTAAGAGGTGACCTTATTCAGTTGTAGAGGGCATTTAGAGACAACTATCTCTGGGAATGTTTGGGGTTTATCAAAAAGTAGTAGCGAATCATCAGACAACCTATGAAGAAGATTCTGTAGGAATGAGAAATGTACTAATTGGTTCTCTGAGAGCACCTGATGCATGGAATATACTACCAGATTTTACATTAAAGCAAGTGCTAGTTTAGATATTAAATACAGTCCGGAACTTATTATGGGAACAACTGTTTTGGTATATTGGCAAGCTAGAAGGGCATTATTGCCCATGCTTGAAATATTTCTATGTATGTAAAAACTAAAATGGGAGAACAAAGGCCCAGAAATAGGAATGATTTTAAATATCGCTCTTATTTTCACTGTTTAGAGAAACATTTTTCCATATTTAGGACTCTAAAGGCTGGGTTGTTTACTATGCATCTGGTCAGTCTAATGCCAGCTCCAGCTGTGGAGAGGAGGAGTTGATTTACGTTTGACATCACACTAAAATCAATGGCTTTCCAAGAAGTCTTTGAATGGTGTAGCTGTTCAAACCAATAATTTTATGTATGTGTAGAAGCAGTCCGTTTGGTGATCACAGCTGATGGCTAGAAGTGGCCGTCTGTCTGGGGATGGAGAAGCAGCATAGCTCTCAACTGTATCTCATTATGAGGAATGTTCTTCAGTTTGTGAGTTTGTGTTAACTGTTCTAATTTAACAAATTGCCATGGTATACAATACTGAATCCTGTTAGTTAATCAGAAAATCTCTTAAGTATGAGGCAACAATTATTTTATTTATCATGCTATGAGCATACTAGATTAAGTTTAGTAAATGTTCAGAATGTCACCTTTTGCTCCATATTACATTATGTTTTACATTTTGGAGATGAGGGGTTGAGAGCTATAGGAGGCAGTGGAAGAAAGCAAATGGCAGACTTTGTCAGTCTATGTAGGGGATATTGTTTAGGCCTTGTATCCTTTTAGCAAGTTATCTCTGTGAGCATTCCAGTTGTTGCATGTGTCTTGATAGATACAGGCCTATGGGTGTATTATGCTCAATGATTGGCCTAATGAGGGCTGAGTAAAGGGGGGGGGGTAATGACAACCCTAGATCTAAACATAACCCCTTTCTTTATAAGCTGTGCAGTATAGAAGGTCTTTCTCACATTAGTAGTATGGACATTGGTCAAAATTTAGGTCACTATCCAGATAAATTCTGAAATCCCAAACCGACTCTTCTCTTAGTGTCTTATTGTCATCATGGTTGTTCCCTGAGGTAGATGACTTCCCAAAGGATGCAATAATGCATTTATTAGCATTTAATTTCAGTCCATGATTCTGGCACCAGTTATTTATTTGGGAAAAACCTGCCAGCAGAATGGCTATGTAATTTGGGGATTCATTGACTTTATCCTAACTTGTATTCATGTGCAAACTTTGTCAGCCAGAGCTCTTTGGTACTGGCTTTTACTGCAGAGAAGCAGATGCTAAACAGGAAAGGTCCAAACACAGAACCCTCACTGACTCCACTGGTGGCTCATCTCTTTGTGGAGATAACTTTTCTTATTTTGTTTTCTTGCATCGTATCTGTGAGCCAGGTGGCAATCCATTCAGTGGCATAGGAGTTTATTCCTAGTTTATTTAGCTTTTCTAAAATGCCTGAGTGGGGGATTGTGTCAAAAGCTTTGGCTAGTTTGAGGTATGCAGTGTGTACCATTTTACCTTAAAAACGTAGAATATACTGTGAGCTCTGCACAAAAACAACTAATAAATCCACAAAGTGCAGAAGGAGTGAATCCAGAGTTGATCAAAGCCGGTTTATTAAATAAAAGTCCAGAAGCACGCCAAAAACACACAATAAATCATAAACGCCTATTATAGTCCACAAAGCGTTTTCGTCTTATACTATAGACTTCATCAGATGAATAACAGTTCTGTTAATGAACCCTTTATATACTGTTTTTAATTACATAATCAAACAATTAGCGTGTAATAGGACTAACCATTAAATAAATTAGTGTTTAAAACCTCTCTCAGGAAATCATGCATAGAAAAGGGACTTCACTTTAATAGTAAAAAAATATATAAAGCTATAAAAAAAATTTATATAAAACACATTATATACTTTAAAAATGCCATGTTCTTGGTTTATTAATTTATAAGTATATCTACTATTTAAAAACTAATGTATTTATTAGATAATTTAATTTAATTAATACTATGTATAAAATTTCACCCTAAACCCAATACTGTGTCTAAAATACTGTTACTACCATCTAGTGGCCATTCTGAATGGTATCTATTGCTGTTCATAATTTAGCAGACCTTAGTTTTAGTAAAGGTTTAATAGTAATAAAATCATTTAAACCAGGAGGGTGGTCTGCTTGCAGGGTTACCTGCCACCATAATTCTCTAAACTCAATCCTGTCTTCCCAAGGACCACCCCTAATATTGGTTTTGATCTGTTCTAAAATCATAAAACCATAACTAGCTCCTATACAGTTTTTAGAATGCTTAAAAAGTGCATTAGTTTCTTTTTTTGTAGAAATATCGTACATGTGTTTATATATCCTTCTTTTAAGCATTCTTTCGGTCTTTCCAACGTAGAATGAACCACATTTTTTACACACAGCTAAATATATTATTCCCCTGGTGTTACACTCATAATGTTCATTACTATAAATCCATCTTCCTCTACTTTCCAAATGATGCTTTTCTGTGTTAAGAATATATGAACATGGTTTACAACGACCACATTTAAAAGTGCCTTTTCTTCCTTTATTGGTTGTTCTTCCCCATTTATTTTCTAAAATACCTTTCATGCTGATTGAATTCTTGTAGGTAATTTTTTGTGGATAGTCCTTGGGTTATCTAAATCAGAAATAGCCACAAAGGTTTGCCACTCTTTCTGGAAAATATTTTAACATAATTGTTAATACCATTGTATTCTAAAATTAAGGTTTGTCCATAGTTTTCACCATCTCTTTCTTTGTTAACATCATAGGACTTCTTCTTTTTATTTATAATGGGTTGAAATTTACTTAATCTCCCTTCCTCCACTTCTTTTCTTAGTTGAGCTACATAATCAAATGGATACCCTCTTTCTAAAAACATCTTTAATAATAAATCACATTCTATAATAAAATCATCATTGGAAGTAGTCATTCTGCTACCCCTCACAAATTGTCCTTTAACTATGTTTTTTTTTTTTACAGTGCCCTGGATGGGCACTTTTTTATAGTGTAGGAAGGAGTTGCAGAATGTAGGTTTCCTGAATATTCTGCTTTCGAAGTAAATTCCTTTTTATATATTTCTTTATCTAAATAAATTAAATGATCTGAAATTTTGTGTAAATTTAAAAAAAATAGTTGAATTATTAATATAAACCATAAAATCATTCAGCTTGTCTATTCCAGCTGTCCAAAATATTACTATATCATCAAGGAACCTACGGTATAGTGTCCAACAATTTTTATAAACTGAATTAAATATATATTCCTCTTCCCATTTGATAAGAACCAAATTTGCATAAGTGGGGGCACAGGCGGCTCCCATGGCTACCCCCTGTGTTTGTTGATAAAATTCCCCATTAAAATATAAAAAATTATTCTTCAAAATCAAATCCATTAACCAATTACATACTAATTTATCATTTTGGGTTAGGGAATTATCTTCATATATAATCTCCTCTAAAATTTTCATCCCCCCTCTATGTGGTATTGATGAAAATAGGTCGATAATATCTATAATAACAAACAAAAGGTTTTCATGACTTAATTCATCCGAGACCTCTCTTAATAGGTCCCAGGAATCCCTTAATACTGTTTTTCTGGATGTCCAAATTTTCTTAAGTTTATTATCTACGTATTTCGCCAAGGGGTATGTCTTGGACCCTTCCGCTGACACAATAGGTCTAAATGGGGGGTCTCTTTCACATTTGTGAATTTTAGGTATACCAAATATTGTTGGTATTTTTGGTTTTTCTACTTTTAAATATGTGTATGTTCCATGGTCAATTAATCCATCATATAACATTTCATTAATACGAATATCTATCTTATATGCAATATTAATCTCATTGAGGGAAATATTAGTATAGCTGTTGTCGTCCCATAAAAGGGTAAGCATTTTACTTTCATATAGTATGTTATCCATGAACACAACTCCACCCCCTTTATCTGGTTTCATAACCCTAAGATTTTGATCTTCTTTTATCTCATACAGTATTTGTTTCAAATTATCTCTAAAACCCATCTTATTATGTTCTTTTCTTATTTTCATTTCCAGGACCTTTTCTAAATTTCTCAGTTGGGGATGTATTGGAGGGTTAAAAATACTTTTCTTTTTTAGATCTAACCCTCCTTTGTCTTGGTTATTGGAAAATAAAATATTTAAATTAACTTTCCTCAGAAACAATTTAATATCTAATAAACTCCTAGTAACATCTCCTTTTTTAAAAGGAATAAATTTGAAACCTTTAGAAAACAGTAGAAAATGTTCTTCTTTGATTACTACGTTTCTAAAATTATATATAGTAAAATTGTTAAAAATATACTTATTTCCTTCTACTATTATTGTGTCTCGGTTGTCACCGGGGAGGTGGTCCGGGTGGTGATTCTTTAGAATCTCCCCCTCCCTCTCCCCATTCTCCCCCCATTCCTTGGAAAATTTACTTCATGTATGTTCCTATTCATCAACCTCAATGATCTACGAAGGGGAGGGTAATCCCTATCGTAGTTATCTAATTCATCATGAGGTAAAAAATCATTTTTCTCATTTTCAACCCTAGGTATTTCTTCATTAAATCTATTAAAATTACTATATCTGGGATTAGGGTAACTTGTTTTATTTTTATAGTCCTTAATGTCCCTTTCTAATTTATTCATTTTCCTATTAATCAGGTCACTACATTTTTTATCAATTTCATCTCTCATCTTAAAATTAATTTTTTCTTCCTCAATAGTAAATATCAAATCTTCCTTAATCAACTGATCTAATTCATTGATTTCCTTATGAAGTGCTTCTTGACATCTAGTATTGTCCCATATTAGTCTAAGCATATCAAGATCACATTTATTAAATAGTTCAATCAATTCATTATACAATTCAGAATCACAAGATACATTATTGGGAAATTTGTACACCCAAAGCACTTTCGGTACTATTTCCCTTTGTATACATTCATATAAATAATCATTTTCAATAGTATATGTTCTATATTTAACCATCATTTTGTAAAGATTGTCCAGTTTAGTCTTATAGGAATCCCCACCAGCGGTAGTTTTGCCTTGGTCGGAATTTATTTTAAAAGAATATTTCACATTAAGCCAGTCTTTAATGTCCATAATCCCCTTGGAGGGGAAATTGTTAATAGTACCTTTTGTTTTGGCTCTAACATCCCATTTGTTCGCGCCCTTGTCAGGGTTTGTTTCTCTGCAGCTATTAAATCCTTTCGCACCGGCTTGAAATACTGTACGAGTGTTAGCCGGATTAAAAGTTGGACTGCTCGTCTCTCCGGAGTCGCCGAAGTCCTCCGCAACGCCAATAAGCTCCCTCTGGTCCTCACTTTGCAAAGCATTTCTCCCACTTCCTGAGGAATGACTATGAGCCAAATTTCCGTAAATCCCTACCAGTGATTGGCTGAGGGGGGTTAACAAATCTATCAGTTCGGTGAGTTGCCCAATAAGCTTGCGATTTTGGCCAGATTCATCCGGCCCTCTTGTCTCGGCAGATATGATCACATCCATCTCTCCCACAGCAAAAATAAACTAAAAACGTAGAATATACTGTGAGCTCTGCACAAAAACAACTAATAAATTCACAAAGTGCAGAAGGAGTGAATCCGGAGTTGATCAAAGCCGGTTTATTAAATAAAAGTCCAGAAGCACACCAAAAACACGCAATAAATCATAAACGCCTATTATAGTCCACAAAGCGTTTTCGTCTTATACTATAGACTTCATCAGATGAATAACAGTTCTGTTAATGAACCCTTTATATACTGTTTTTAATTACATAATCAAAAATTAGCGTGTAATAGGACTAACCATTAAATAAATAAGTGTTTAAAACCTCTCTCTCTCTAAGGAAATCATGCATAGAAAAGGGACTTCACTTTAATAGTAAAAAAATATATAAAGCTATAAAAAAAATTTAAAAAGTTATATAAAACACATTATGTACTTTAAAATGCCATGTTCTTGGTTTATTAATTTATAAGTATATCTACTATTTAAAAACTAATGTATTTATTAGATAATTTAATTTAATTAATACTATGTATAAAATTTCACCCTAAACCCAACACTGTCTCTAAAATACTGTTACTACCATCTAGTGGCCATTCTGAATGGTATCTATTGCTGTTCATAATTTAGCAGGCCTTAGTTTTAGTAAAGGTTTAACAGTAATAAAATAATTTAAACCAGGAGAGTGGTCTGCTTGCAGGGTTACCTGCCACCATAATTCTCTAAACTCAATCCTGTCTTCCCAAGGACCACCCCTAATATTGGTTTTGATCTGTTCTAAAATCATAAAACCATAACTAGCTCCTATACAGTTTTTAGAATGCTTAAAAAGTGCATTAGTTACTTTTTTGTAGAAATATCGTACATGTGTTCATATATCCTTCTTTTAAGCATTCGTTCGGTCTTTCCAATGTAGAATGAACCACATTTTTTACACACAGCTAAATATATTATTCCCCTGGTGTTACAATCGTAATGTTCAACTATAAAACCATCTTCCTCTACTTTCCAAATAATGCTTTTCTGTGTTAAGAATATATGAACATTGTTTAAAACGACCACATTTAAAAGTGCCTTTTCTTCCTTTATTGGTTGTTCTTCCCCATTTATTTTCTAAAATACCTTTCATGCTGATTGAATTCTTGTAGGTAATTTTTTGTGGAATAGTCCTTAGGTTATCTAAATCAGAAATAGCCACAAAGGCTTGCCACTCTTTCAGGAAAATATTTTTAACATAATTGTTAATACCATTGTATTCTAAAATTATGGTTTGTCCATAGTTTTCACCATCTCTTTCTTTAACATCATAGGACTTCTTTTTATTTATAATGGGTTGAAATTTACTTAATCTCCCTTCCTCCACTTCTTTTCTTATTTGAGCTGCATAATCAAACGGATACCCTCTTTTTAAAAACATCTTTAATAATAAATCACATTCTATAATAAAATCATTGTTGGAACTAGTAATTCTCCTACCCCTCACAAATTGTCCTTTAACTATGTTTTTTTTTTACAGTGTCCTGGATGGGCACTTTTATAGTGTAGGAAGGAGTTGCAGAATGTAGGTTTCCTGAATATTCTGCTTTAGAAGTAAATTCCTTTTTTATATATTTCTATATCTAAATAAATTAAATTATGTTCTGAAATTTTGTATAAATTTTAAAAAATTAGTTGAATTATTAATATAAACCATATGCATGATTTCCTTAGAGAGGTTTTAAACACTTTAATTTATTTAATGATTAGTCCTATTACATGCTAATTGTTTGATTATGTTATTAAAAACAATATATAAAGGGTTCATTAACAGAACTGTTATTCATCTGATGAAGTCTATAGTATAAGACGAAAACGCTTTGTGAACTATAATAGGCGTTTATGATTTATTGTGTGTGTTTGGCGTGCTTCTGGACTTTTATTTAATAAACCGGCTTTGATCAACTCCGGATTCACTCCTTCTGTACTTTGTGGATTTACCATTTTACCTTCCTATATTGCAATGGTGACCTTAAAAGTCCATCCGATTCAGTAAGCATAAACTGCCCTTGACAAATCCAAACTGAAACAGGATCAGTGTTTGGAGGTTTCCTAATAAGTTTTTCCATGGCTTTGCATATTAGGCTGGTTATACATTAAAGAAAATTTTGTGTTACTGTCCTTTGTAAAATGCTACAGTAATTAAATTTGTTTTTATATATTGCATATAAACTTAACTGACTATTTACCTTTTAGGGCTTTTTCTTTTCATAACATGTAGTTCCTTAACTTGCTATATTCTTTAACTGAACTTCACTTGTGCACATATTTACTTTAACTTTGCTGACTTTACATAAATCACTATTTACTTAAATTACTTACATTTGCTCTGGATATTGTTGGGGTGATATCACCTTCACTGGGATTCTTTGCTAGGTTATAATGCTTATGTCAGGTATGCCATAGAAAAGAACTATGACTTGGTATGGGAAACCAAATATATCTTCCAGGTATGTCTTGAAACAACTGGTAATGTCTGCTAATATGTTGTGTACTGGATAGGAGTTATGTACCTGCACTAACACAGCCAAATCAGGTTTATTGGATCATAGGAGAATATTAGGCTAACTACCATGAATGGTAATTAAGTCTCACTAATAAGCTGAGGTCAGAATCAAACACAGTACTTGTGTCTGTGAAGTGAAGACCTTGACAGTTGTGCTAAATCCACCCACAATGATTTTCAACTGATTGTATGTTGCTGTGTTCTCACACATGCTGATACAATATCTTAAGGTGATCCTTTAACAACCCCCTTCCCCAGTGTTCTGCTTTCCCACTTCTCCACTTTACTTTGAAACAAGACTGCACCAATCCTGGCAAAAGCAAATAATTTGAACATTTACATTTTTCTCCAGTATTAAGGCATATCTGTTTTGTTTACTGTGGATTCTTGTATGCCAAAAGAACCAATACATCAAAATCTAATGCCCAAAACTCAAAAGGGTGAAACATTTTAAATTGCAAGTATTGTCATGGAGGTTGGGGGAGGGGGGGTTTCCAAGTCCACACACCTGACAAACTTAGCTACCAACTTGAATAAGGGAGAAATATCCCAGAATGTAGAAATCACTGCTGATGCACTCAAGTCACACCAGCAATGATTTCTTACCGAATCAAGACTTGGAAAATGAAACAGCTTAGACTTCTTGAAAATTTTTGTCATATCCAAACAGAAACTTGGCGCTCTATGCTCATCAAGGCAATGTAATAAATATTCTCCTTTGCTGTAGAAATCATGAAAAAACACAGGAAGGTGAATGGGTTTATTAAAATTAATTCTCTCTATCATCCTTGGGAAGAAAGGAAGGATCCATACAAAGGGGCACCCTATCCTTATGGAAAACCAAATATGGTGGGATTGGACAGGGCTTGCAACTCAAATATAACTGACAGAGGAAACAACCAACAGAAACCTTTTCCAAAATGTTTCAAATCGGTGGTAGCAGAGGGCTCAAATGGATGGGACCACAAGCACCTGAAACATGAACGACAAATACAATGGTGGGAAAGGATCTTGAAGTGAAGGTCAGAGCAAATAAAAAAAAAAATCGCCTTAAGGAAGGTTTTCAAAATCTTCAGAGCAGTCAGAAGCATATTATCCCTGCTAATACTGAAATTGGAAATGGCTACCAATTGCTCTTCAGTAGTAGAATAGCTGGAATCAGAGTTATACAGATTTGTAAGAAAATCCAGAACTGCCACTAAAGGGCAGAGGAAGGATCAAACTCCTAAGAGTTACCCCAGATAACATAATGCTTCCACTTGCTAGCATAGTGCTTCCATGTATGCATTATCTGGGAAGAGGACAAGATATGCACCCTACTGCTAGAAAGCTTGGTATTTCTGGCCATCAGTAGAATTGGATAAACCATGTGGTTAACTTGAGATTCTGGGGCAAATCCAGATGAGCTGGGTGAGAGAAGATCCAAAAGGAGATCCAGTACCCAAGGGAGGGTAACCTCAGATGATGCCAGTGAAAGGGGAACCAACCCCGATGAGGCCAAAAGAGGATGATGAGTATTACAGGTGGTCTGCAGTGGGCTTCTTTCTGAAGAAATTTTATTAATGGAGTCAGATGGTATGTGAACAAGAAACCTGGGGGCCAAGCATACAGGAGACCATCCCTGGGTGACTGCCCCTAAGAGGATCTAAGGTGTAATAGCTGCTGCACTTGGTGTTGAACAGGAATGCAAACAGATCAGAACACAGTGCGTCCCAGTGCTGAAAAATCAGAGCAACATTTCTTGGATTCATGGACCACTCATGAGGAAGGAAAGTGCTGCTGCTTAAACTGACTGTTGTAATGTTGGGCTACCCTAGGATGTGCATTGCAGTCTGAAACCAATGGTAGGAAATTGTCCACCGCCAAAACCTCATGCCCTATTGACAAAGAGGGCAAGACTCTGTTCCCTCTTGATTGTTCAGATGCCAAAAGAAAGGCCATATGATCAGTCTGGACTGAGATCACACCCTTGGAGAAAGGGTCTTGGAAAGGCTGCAATGTAAGGAGGACCACCCTCATTTTAAAGACATTTATATAAAGATTGGCCTCAGAAAAGGACAAGGTCCCTTGAACTATTCTCCCTTCAAAATGCCCTCCCACCCAAGAAGGGAGGCATGTCATGACTGTTGGGGGAAACTTCAACCATAGCATGACCTGATCTCAACAGACATTCATTAGAATAATGCAAAAGTCCATTAGATGTGTTAAGGCCACTGCACTGCCAGAGTCCAGTGCAGAGCCCCCAGGGTACCACACTAGGAGAACCAGACCGATGGAAGCAGCCATGTGCCCCAACAGTTTTAGAAGGAGAAAGGCCAGATGCTTTTTGTAAGAAAGCAGAGACTGCCAGAGACCAAAGGTTCAAAGCACTGGATGCTGGAAGTTTTGCAATCGGACAAATTGTGTCCAAGTAGCAACCTATAAATCTTAGCGTCTAAACAGGGTTGAAGGTTTTATTTGTGGTATTTGACTGTGGTCTCCAAGGAACTGCACAACTGGAGTAAAGTGTCCCTGGCCCTTATTTAAGGATGCTGTCATGAAGGTGGTGAGGAGCCAATTGTTCAAGTAAGGGGAAGACCTGAAACTCCTGCACCTATGACTGCCATACACTTGGGGCACTAGTGGGACTGAATGGCAGCTCTGAATTGGTAATGATGGTCTCCCAGCCAAAAGCACAGAAACCTCGACCGCCTGTCCTTATATGACAGGCTTCCTTAAGATTGGTCGAGCACATCCAGTTGTCCTATCTGTCAGGTAATGTGGACTGCACTAATGACCATCCTGAATTTGGTCTGCCTTACAAAAGGATTGAGCTTCCTCAAATCCAAACCTGGCCCATAGTCATTGTTCTTTGTAACCAAAAAGAACCTTGAGTAGACTACTGGTCCTTATTGATCTGGTGAGACCTCCTGGATGACCTGATTTGCCAGCGGCTTCTGAAACTTGATGGCTGCTTCAGGACTCTGACAAGGTGGAAGATTTGGAAACTGAGAGATTTAAATTTGGAACTTCTAGTCTCTGGATATGACTAACACCCAATGCATCTGAGGTACTGGCCTGCAAAGCTTCTGGACGTAGACCTAAATGACCCCCAACTGCCTCCAGAGGAGGACAGTTGGGCAACTCTTCAGGATTGCTAAAAGGGCCTCCCAGAGAAAGCTCAGTGGAAGCTCTGATTCTGCAAACTACCTCTGACTCGTGGGTGGTTTCCATTGTAGTTATCACCCGCTACTGCTGGAGGAACCCTAAGGAGGCGAATCTTGAAAAGACTGTTGTGATTTCCTGAAGAAAAGACCTTTTTGCCCCTTCTGGCTCGGAGGATAAATATCAAGGGGGAGCAAAACATACTCCTGGTAGACATCTTTCCATCTTGCTCAGTCATGATCAAAGTGTCTAGCTTTCTGCCAGAATACAGAGGAGATGTCAAAAGAGGCATTGATAAAGGTCATCTTGAAGCAGTCCATAAAGTTGCACAACCCTGTCCAAGTTTGGCAACTCATGGTAATGCCTCCGGATGTTCCAACTGCCACATTAGAGAGCAGCCTTATGAAAACTTTAGCAATGGACTGTAAGGTGGACAGCTGAGTCCAAGGCTACAGGGTCTGCTGTGTCTTAATAACTCCCAGCCCTTCCAAAATGTCATCCCATTTAAGTCTGGGCAAGTCTGCTGAGGCATGAGTGCTTCCCTAAGTGGTCCAGTTTCAAAGATTGCCTATTTGGGGATGAACGGAGGATGTCTTTGAAATGTACTTAATGGCCACTGCCACAGCCAGGCCCTTCCGATGTAACCAATCTTTAGGTGGAGCAATGATTTTTTTTGTTTTGTTTTGGAATCTGTTCCAAATTGCAGAAGATTACCAAAGAGGCATCATCACTGGGGGGAGGAGGGATATGTGAGATCCCTCTCCTTCTGCAAGGTCAGTATCCTCTTGAGGGACTCCTTGGGTGAGTCCAGGTACTTTGTCTTGCACCGGCTCTTACCTAAAACTTTCCACTCCAGAGATTCCGGGGGAGAAGGGTAGATGCAGGGCCCTAGGTCAGACAGGAAGCCAACAGGGGTAAACTCTCCCAAAACAGACTGAGGAATGGTCAAAGGTGCAGATGTGAAAGAAGGGGGGACACCAGTTGTATGCAGTCATTCCCTGTCCTTACTGGAGAACATCCTTTTGATGACATTGAAAGCAGAAGCCAAAGCAGGCTGACTGGAACCGATGGACCTAGCATCAGAGCATCCCACTTATGCCCAAAATTCCAATGGTGCTATGCCCTGCCCTCATGACAAGACCAGAGCTAAACTATCTGGGTGAGATTCCCAGAGTGTAAGCGACAATCCCAAACCAGGCGTGTAACGAAACCTGGAGACAACGGCCTCTATGGATCTCCTCTGAGGTCTGCTTACCTCTTTCCGGCCAGAGTCAGAGACCAAAGTAAGAGCCAGAGGCAAAACTTTTCAGGCCATCAGATCCAACATGAAGGAAGGGGACACAGTCGGCTCCAATGACCATAGGTCCTTAGGACCAGAGGGAGGAAATCAAGCTAACAGAGTTGAAGCTCCGGGAAGACTGCCTGAAGGTGAGGGGATGAGGTCTAACTGCATATTCACCTATAAAAATGACCACCTCAGTTGCTCAACATCCAACATTGCTGCTTGCTGTTAAGGTGCGCTACTTTAGAACTAGCTTCTCAAAGCTTAAATCCTTCTACGAAGCTAAATCCCCTTTGCACTTGCAAGATATTGTATCAAAAACGGACTTTCAGAGATGGTAGTGCCATTTCTGTGAGACTGAGATCAAACAAATTGTACAGCAGTAGTTACCTGAATTAATGTAGTTAATACGACTGCAGAAAATGCTGTTAGTAATTTCAGTTGCTGTCCTTTATAACTGAATACTGCATATGTACTTAAATGTTTTGGCTCACAAAATGCTTGTGCACTATATATAACTGCAGATAATGTAAGATCCTGTACTGTTTCAATAACCTTACCACCTCTTATCTGAAAATAGCTTACAAAACTTGCCCCAGCTGTCTGGAATACCCTATGCTCCTAAATCAAATCTATCACTCCTTTTCCTACTTTCATATCTGTTCTCAGACTGCCAAATGCAGGTCCTGTCCAAAGTGAATTTATTAATGATGACCCTTGCCACTCACCGCATACTTGTAAACTTTACAAACTTACTAAATTCACTCTCACAGCTTAAAGACTGCTTTATATAAAATTGTCACTTTCTGTTGGTTACCATTCTACTGTAGTGCCAAGAGGACTTTCTGTTGAGGCTTTTTTTTTTGGGGGGGGGCGGCAAACTTGTCACTGTTGTCTGCTGCCTAGAAAGAGTGAATGGTGACAGTTTGTGTGTGTGTGTATATATATATATATATATATATATATATATATATATGTGTGTGTGTATATATATATATATATATATATATATATATATATATATATATATATATATATATATGGGTACATGTCAGTACATCGACAAGTTAGAGATCGATCCACTTCACGTCACATGAAATAATCGACACCCCAAATCACGGACATTTAACAGGTAAGAAGTTTAAATTTCGCTAATCATGCCTACCATGTTTTAGTAAGTGTGGCAGTGTTATGCATGTGTGGTAGGCATGATTAGCGAAATTTAAACTTCTTACCTGTTAAATGTCCGTGATTTGCTGTGTCGATTATTTCATGTGTCGGTGAAGTGGATGTCGATCTTCTAACTTGTCGATGTACTGACATAGATATATATATATATATATATATATATATAGATATATATATATATATATATATATATATATATATATATATATATATATATATATAATGTGTGTATGCATGCGTGTAAGCCTACTTCAGTGTCATCTGAGTGATATGGGCGAGTCAGCAGGAGAACCATACATTTTTTGGGGGGGGGAATGGAACTGAAGTGCAGTGCAAATTTGCACACAACTTTTTTAATGTTACTGGACAACAAAGACAAGTAAATAGTGATGAGGAAAGCCTGGGCAGACCTGTTTTCAGATCATCAGAAATATTAAATGTCACATCATAACACAACTTCATGTCATAAAAATGAAGGGCAGAGACCAAAAAGTCAGGCAGAGAATGATTTTAAAATAATACATTTATATACTTGGTTGCTGCATTAACAGACCTTACACTGGCATGCATTATTTGAAGGGAATGATGTCTAAAACTCAAATCTGTCATAATTTAGTGACTATAACACTAAAGAATTTTCCAGAAAAAAAAAAAGTGTACAAAAACAGTGAATACTCCATTTAAAAGCTGCACCTGCTGTCTAGAGCTATAATCCTGACTGTGATTGTTTACGTACCTCATTTAGTGGTGTAACCAGTGAGGGAAAGATCACGGCAACATGTACAACTGTATAGGGCTGTTAGATTTCTGGCATGATACTTCAGTACTGTTATCTTGCTCAGCACAGATGTCTACGTGTAATTGTCCTTTTTAAGTAACTTAACTCATCAGGTAGAGATGACAGTAGAAGCAGAAGTCTGAATGTTGGTTGTTGGATCAAAGTGATTGCCATGCTGTTAGGCAGTGTGAAAGATTTTTTTTTCTTCCACAGTTAAATGTATTCTTAGTCTTTAAAGACATGAAATCCCATAGTGGAGGGTGTAATACAGTTGCAGCCAGCAACAAAGTAGAAATAAAATTTTATCAGATCTGGAGTACTAGCTGCCTATAAAAGTATAGCCATGTAAACATTTATGTTTTGCAACATACAGCTTCTCCGATTCTAAGTCCTCTGTGGGTGGGTTAGGTATTCATGCATGTATGTACTGATTTTGAAACAAGTATTGGTACACATTTCCAAGTGCAGTTTGTAATTATTCTTTCAAGTCACATGGGAGGTGACTGACAGATGAGGCTAAGGTCAACTGACAGAATTCCAAACCAGTCACAGACATTGCATATGCTTGCAGATACCTTATCAAAGCGGTCAAAAGGCATCCAGTAGTGGGATGTCCTTCCTGTGTGGAAGAAACGTAATGAAGCATAAATCAGTTACTGCTTGCATATGTGCACTGCATCAAGTGTATAGTCCATTTTAGTCATGAGACATTTCACCTTCGGGAAAAACAAGGTTACCCCTAGCTACCAAATAGGTGGCAATCCACTGAGCATAGAAGAAGTTATCAGGGACCTGGGGGACCCAGGATAGTAGTAGTCTGTCATTTCGACACCATGTAGCCTAAAGTAGTTAGGAGACCTTCCTTACACCACCCTTATCATGAAGGATTTCTCTCTAGATCAAGGAGGTCAGGTCATAGTCTCCCTCATCACACTCATCACACCCCATTGAGAGTACAATGCCCCCATTCGAATGATATCTGGACCGACACTTGCAGCAGCTGGGAGCACAAAAAGTTCTCACAAAAAGGATAAAAAAGGGTCTCAAACATCTATCCTATGCTGCCGACTCCCACTCCAGCTCCTGGTTCAGTCGCCACCGCTTGCTCAGAGGTGACTCTTTTTTTGCCTAACATACAACATGTCAAATGTCCCAATGATCATGATGATCACCAAAATCTAAAAAATCTAGAAGCCGCCAGAGACACAGACTTAAGAGACTTGACCCATATTACAGGCTACTGGAGTACCGCTGAGGATAGATTCATCACCCAAAGACTCCCTATATGAATCGTAATAAAGGTGAGGCAGAGCACTGGCGAATCTTGAAAGCCAGAAATCTGGAAATCAGGATGGGAATGGATGGGACCAGGGAGATAATGGGAGATGTCACCCATACTAACAGCCAGGCGTACAGCCAAAAACCTGTAATGGGTATAGTTCCCAGGTACAAAAGGTAACGCGCAGCTAGGCTAACGGGCGCCCTCGGGCAGATAGCCTAGTATGAACCTATGAACCTATGAACCAATAACTTCTTAAATGTCTCTCAAATGTACTACTCATTTAATTGCATTTGTTTATCCTGTTCTTGCATTGTCATGGACAAGGGATACCTGATCCCTCTGTAGAGATCAGAGTTCTTTCTATAATGATTAAACTCCTCCCTTTTCTTCGAGGATGTTGTCCTTGAATAGTTGTATTTAAGTAATATGAGGTGTGAGGCATAAAATGCTTTTTTGTAATTTTGCCTGCTTAAGTGTAGCTACAGTATCTTAATATGTTGCCTAGTTGATCGGTTAAATTAGAAGATGGCATCAGAGTTGTCCATTGCCATTATGGTTCAGTTCCACATTAAGTGCGTGTAGCAGGTAGGTGGTAGTATGTGTGAGGGCAAGTCTGGAACTAGAGTTAACTTGTATTTTCCAACAGCTAGCTTCATGGCTGGAGCTTGATATTGGGAGCATTGACTTGAAAATTGAACTCCTTAATCACAACGGATAGTCCTCAAAAAAATCCAAAGATTAGGAATAGTTGCCATATTTGACAAAAATGGCAGAAAGCCTACATTTCCTTGCCACATCATTCCTATACTTCTGTACTGTAGGCATTCCTCTTATGTAGAGCTCACTACCAGATGATGTCTCTACTTTGGTAGTAGTTTCATTTACAGGTCTGATGCCTGCAGGTTTGGCAGGTAAACCACATTGTTCATCTGGATGGAATTGGCCTATTGTGAATTTTTGCAGACGATGTGAATCTCAATATTTGTATGTAACCTAACAAAGTAACAATTTTAACTCCTCTGGGAGTTAGCACAAACGAACAAAAAATGTACTTATTTACAAACATTACTTTCCCATCTTATTTCATTTTTCATATTTGTTTCAGTCCCCTTTCTTTATTTTTGCAACATCCCATTATTTATTATACAGAGCTTCACTAAACATTGTCTTCACGTTCTGAGCAAGTGCAGATGTGTTCCTTTCCAAATTTTAAACCATTGTTTTAGCTACTTGGTTATACTCATTCAAAAGGGTATTCAAAATCAAATTCCTTTGCCACTGTCAGAATACTTTTTTTTTGATATTTCACATGATATAAAAATGTGCCAGTGTCCTTTTATACTGTATTTTCCTTCCACGACATACTGCTATTCTAATTTTCTACCTTAATATTTTCTTGTATTCGTTCATATCCCCTCCACCATTTACTCGTTTTCTTCTTGCTACTTCCAAAAAAAAAATTCTGCAAAATACCCGAGCTTTTTTATATTTAATTTTGAATTGTGAAGTAGTCTGTTTCAAACCACTTCTCCACTTACATTATACAATGCCCCCTCTTTATAAGGTTTAAGCCAGATCCCCCTATTACAAATGTTAATTCCAATATATTTTTTCCAACTTTGCCAGAACCAGCAATACTCTGCTTTCATAAAAAGAAATTACATTTAGTATACTTGCTTTAAATGTTACATGAAAATACCACATTTGCTCTATTTTCTTAAGCTCATTCAAATCTTTCTGCTGCTTCTCGACTACACCCATCCCACCAAACCGAATTCTTAAAACTTCTATTTCCTTCATGGTAAAATTATACCCCCCCCTGCTCTCGCAATATTGTCAAGTAAGGAGAAAAGTAAAGATTTTGGTAACATTCCTACCATTTTCAGGTTTTCTGCTACTCATAACCACCTTTAGCTGTGTTCTTTGACCAAGACCACTTAATCATCCCTGTAACTTGATACCATAGGTAGCATGACCTTCCCATAAAAACAAAATTTTGTTCCCTCATATTCTTGCATGTGTTCCTCCCAACTGCATTTTATTAACCATTCCAAATAAAGCACTTCTCATAGGTCAACCCTGCCTGACATCTTTACTTATTCTAGGTTTTGTTCCTAGTCAGTCATTTACTAGTACTCCAACCCACATGTTTTATACACCCCTTGAAAAAACGAAGGTACATCTGGAATTCAGTACAGTATTAATATATTCCATAAATGAAAATGGTCTGTAGTAA
Source organism: Protopterus annectens (assembly GCF_019279795.1). Classification (NCBI taxonomy): domain Eukaryota; kingdom Metazoa; phylum Chordata; order Ceratodontiformes; family Protopteridae; genus Protopterus; species Protopterus annectens. The sequence goes on from NC_056745.1 coordinate 765,355,530, forward strand.
TCGTATGCCTTAAGAATATCTCATACCACCAGTTTCCCCTCCACCTCCCCTGCTTTAATTCCTTCCACAGCCTATGTATCTAAATTTAGCATTTCTTTTTTTGTATTTTTATGTTTAACTCCATATGCTCAGTCCTATATAATTATTTAAATAGTCTCAAATCTTTCTAAAGCATCTTCGTAACCTTCTTGAAATTGGTAATTACAATATATCACTGACCTTTATTTTTCATCTTCCTTTTATCAGTCTTCCATAGATGTTTTCACCTACACAGATCCTTTAACAACTTATTAATTACACTAAAAATATATTCCCATTTAAAAAAAAAATTGTACCATAATACTAGTCACTCCATTTTTTCTTACCCAAATTTCATTCACTTTGTGCGGCATCCGCTTTGCCTTATCACTGATCTTTCACTACTTGCCTCAGCTGAAATCTCTACCTGACATGCAGTTTTTCCTTTGGTCCCACACTGATTTTATTTTTTTACCTTTGTTTACCAGGATGGTCCTACTGGGTGAGGGCCCATTTTCAGCAGAGAGCAGGGGAGAAAAGGTCCAGAGACTATTAAAAAAAAATTACAAAAATTATTCATAAGCACTATAAACAATATACACACTTCATAGGTGCACATTCAGTCACAGAGATTAAGTTGATTGCAAAGTAAGTGAAAATATTACACCACAATTGGAACATAATATATAAGGTACCGAAAAGAATACACTTCTTGATTCAGTCTGCAAAGGTGTAAATAAAATAAGAAGAGGGGGAAGGAAGATATTAAAGTGGAGAGTATTTAATTAGAGGATTACATATCTGCAAAACAAACTGAATCAGAATTCCCCATTCTAGGGACATAAACCTCATCGATTCATAGGTAAATACTAGGCTGTCGCTTCCCAGACTATTACAAGCCTAGCCAATAACCAGATGTCAGAATCAAACCCTGTACCTTGCATCTGTTAGGTTAAAGCCTGAACTGTTGTGCAAACCCGCATCTGCATTATAAATAGGACATGTTGAAAGGAAAAGGTGCCTTCTTGGAGACTGCATTTCCTGTGGAACAGGCTTCTCATGCATGTGAAAAGTTCTTCCTTAATCCAATTCAAGCATAATTTGGACCACTGAATGGGAAATCGGAAATGTATACATGGTCTGGCATCTATGCCAGTACACAGAGGCAGCCTATAAATGACCATCCATGCCCAAGCCTACATATACCCCTTAAAATATCCCTGGGTTATCAAAACTTGCCAGATGCATTTGGGAATCATGGTTAGACTTAAAAAGGCTACCCTGGGGCATTAGCCTAATAATCACCTAAGAAGCCTTCCATAATTGCCAAACATGTGAATCTGATACTGTTGGTTATCTAAACATTCTTACTTAAAATATTGCATATGTTCCATTTACAATGTCAGTGTTTTGAACAGAAACACCCATTGTTTTTCAAATCGGTGCCTTTTTCTACAATGATTTAACTATTTGCAGGATATACACAACAACACCGAGCATGGTCAATCTATCACAGATGTCAAGCAACCTTTGCTCTGCTCTATTAATATAGCACAGATCCCTTAACAGGCAGCTTGTGTAACACCAGTCCCAAAGATAATCCCTGCATGCCCCCCCCCCAAAAAAAAAAAAAAAAATCCGCTGCCACAGATGAAAACAAAATTAAAAAAATAATGGATTATACCGCTGATGTCATTATCAGGTAAACTCTGTAGAGTAAATCTGCACAATGTTCTTCTGGTAATATAAAGTTCTCCAGACAGTGCCAGGTGTTTTTCATCTATGACCAGTCCTCTTGTTCCATGGCTTTGGAATGTGAGAAGAAACTGTAGCACCTGGAGAAAACCTGTGTGAGTACAGGGTAAACATGAAGACTACGCACAAAAGGTATACCAGCTGAGAATTGAACCAGAGAATGTCCTACTTTGAGGTGACTGTGCTACCTGCTGCACCACTGTGCCAAAGAGGAGACCAAATCTGGTTATGCAAAACATTGAGAAAAGCTTTAGAAGTATCTCACTATCACATTGATTATGCCAGTTTTATTGATACCATCACTAACCTCCTTAATTGTCAAGTCTTTGACATCTTTATTTATACCATATATTACTGCAAATAATTGCTACAGAAGCGTCAATATTTTGTAGTGGATAATGCTTCGAGACAGAGGACGCCAGTTTCATGCTTAGTCCTATTTTCCACTAAACCTTAAAAGAACAATGTAGATTTCGCATCCTGCAAACCAGCCTCAAGCCACTCATTCAACCCTGCCAGAAAGTGTTTTCATCATTGTATAGAATTATAGCTAAGACTATATTCTGAAACACTACTCTTCTTACCCATATGAACAGCAGTCTCCAGTTCCTCCAATGAAATAGAATTTTGTAGCAAACCACTACTCTCTAACAAGAGTCTCCACTTAACATGTTGAATTTTCCTTTTGTCACTAAAATCTTTCAGCCCTCTTGAGTACCTTAGCATATCTAGGCAAAACCATTTTTCAGCCAGAACCCCAAAATACCTTGGAAAATCCTAAATTTTAATTTGCTCATCTCTAGTCATGTTCTACATATAAAACAATATCCCTTTTAATTTCCAAATACCTGTGATGGTCAGTTCTACCATTCCCTCAGTTTCCCTGTATGACTTGGTATATTTAACCATCTGAAGTTTTCATTTGCTCTTCAATGTATTTAACCATCTGAAGTTGTTTTCATTTGCTCTTCAGTCTGTGGTACACCAATCCAGGATGGATCCAACTTGGCCACATTCTCCAGAATTGGATCTGAGCTCCAAGTTCCTCCCCTACCCATAAGGCCCCTGTCTCCCTCCTCCCCTCAGATCTCGTTTACCACCCATATCACTAGCATTGTGGACTGTTGCTCCAGGCTTTTTGGTAAGTCAATTTGTTAATTTAATACCATCTTTCAACCTTTTCTAATTTCCTTTTCCAATCCTTCACTTTCTCCTACCACTCACGCTCTGCCATCGGTCTTTAGTTTAAAAAAAAAATAAATACAAACTTATTCCCAGTTTCTTCTCTCTTCCCCCCCCTCTACTTTAGTGCGTGTGCTTGTGTGCTTGTGTGCTTGTGTGTGTGTGCTTGTGTGTGTGTGCTTGTGTGTGCGCGTGTGCTTGTGTGTGCGCGTGTGCTTGTGTGTGCGCGTGTGCTTGTGTGTGTGCGTGCGTGTGCTTGTGTGTGCGTGTGTGTGCGTGTGCGTGTGCGTGCGTGTGCTTGTGTGTGCGTGTGTGTGCGCACATGCTTGTGTGTGCATGCTTGTGTGTGTGCTTGTGTGTGTGTGCGCGTGCTTGTGTGTGTGCTTTTGCGTGTGTGTGCTTATGTGTGCATGTGTGTGTGTGTGTGTGCGCAGTTCTCTCTTCCACTTAAATGGCTGAGGCACCCAAACCAGGGTTTAGAAAGCACTCAGAATGAGGCCATAATCTTCCACCCTCTGATGTCCACAGTCTGTGCGTAGTTTGCTTAGGGGTCCCACACCTGGATTCCTCCTTTTCAATCTGAGTGAGGTTCAATCCCTGTGCATTGATCAACAGGAGGAATAAACTGATCCTTAAGGACTTCCTCCCTCTTTCTACTGCAGAGGTCCTAGTTGCTTGTGTGCTGCTTCAGCCCTGGCATTTGGGACTCAACCTGCTGCTAAGAGGACCGAGGATGGAGAGAAGCGCACACACTGGGATAGGCCGAGGAAGCGCTCCCTCGACCTCTTTCTCGGTTGATCCCCTGGTGAAATCTCACCCGGCTCCTAGCTTGGACTCCCCCAGCTCCGTTCACTTTGCTCCTTGGAGCTGGAGGTGTCTCGGGGCCATTCCCTGGTGTTAGCTTACCCCCCACTGCCTGTCTAGGCCAGTGTCTGTAGGCTCCTCTGCCAGGTCCAACCGCAGCCTCTCCGAAGGCAAGATGGAGAGGATGATGCGGAAATTCATCCGCACTCAGATTCAGATGGGAGTCTTGCCTGCCCTCTCCACCTCCAGGGCTGGGGGCATGCAGTCTGTTTTTATCCTGATCACTCCTTCTTTTATCCATCCCCCCGCTTCAGAGTATTTAGGTCCCTGGTACCTCGATGCTGACCATTGCCCTGAGCAGGTCTGCTCTAAGAGCTTGGAGCTGTCTGGCTGTCTGAGCCACCCAGAGTCTGCCATCCTACTCCCTCAGGGACAGCCTGCTGTCTCTTTGCTCCAGGGTGCTCCCCCATGGGAGCAGTCTGAAGTTTGAGTCCTCCCAGAGACCCCCACCTGATGAGGTTCCTTGAAAACATACATATAAAAGGAGACTCTTAGACTCCCTGCCGGAGTCCCTCATGCAGGAAACTGACTAGGAGGAAGGGCAGGGTTCCCCTCAGTCACCCCCAGATGTCTCCTTTGGAGACACCATTGGAGCTCCTTCTCCAGTGTGGGGGTGGTTTGCCCAAAAACCCAACCCTGACAAGTCAGTGTTCCTGAGGCGTTTGGCACAGGACCCTCTACATCCTGGGTGTCCCCTACTGTAGACCTTATTACAGCTCGAGCATGGAAGGAGCCCGACATGGTGGAACCCATCCCCAAATGCCCTGACAAGATCCTCAGTGCCCCGTCTGATAAACTGCACTGGTCAAAGGGATCCCCCATCAATGCCATGGTGGTGGAGGTGGCCATTAAGAAGGAGCTCACGCAGGAGAGCTCCATGGCCCATCCACCAGACCGAGAGTGTAGGACCATGGACAGTTTTGGGAAGTGGGTTTACGCTTCAGAAACATTCTTGGTACATGCGCTGAACTACATGGCACATGTTATCAAGCTGCAGCGTGATCTGGTTAAGGAGGTTGCAGAATCTGTCCCAGGGTCAGTATTGGTGGAGGAAAAAGGGTTTTTTTTCTCCCGGATGGCCACTGTTACTTCCATCTCCAACACTTTTATGTGGCTCTTATCTCATGTGACCTAAGGTGCCGCAAGAGCTTCTGGAGCAGATGTTGCCATCAGGTGTCATGCCTGGCTCTGACTTTGTTCCTTTTTGGAACCCTTTAAGCCGTCTTTTTTAGGAATGCCCCATACAATGTTTCCATTGGCTTTGGAAAGACTGTACGTGACACACCTTTCTAGAGTGACAGGGCCGGGAAGACTGTCTGCATCAGCATGCACTTCTCAACCCCTCAATGAACCTTTTCCAGAAATCGATGAGGGGTGAAGGTGATGTGGTTCCGGAAGTCTCAGAGTTATTCCCAGAGCACTCGGGACTCACCTTCTCCCAGTGGCAGAAGGGGATTTGACGGACGCCGTCCTTGTGGCAGAATGGGTCTGAGGAACCAATGATCTCAGGATTCTTTCCTGGAAAGACCTGTGCAGCAGCCCTGAAGGGATGCCCGTCTGCTAGTCTCTGGAGGCAGTCGGAGGTTGACTTTCACTACACCCAACGGCCTGGGAGTCCATCACCGATGATCATTGGGTGTTGCAAATCATATCCAGAAGATATTCAATTCCCTTCATCCAAATGCCACTCCTTCCAAAATACCTCCACGATGTTAAACCCGTGCAAAGGGAGGATGCAGCAGTGGAAATTTCCAAGCTGCTGGAAAAATGAGTCATCCAGCCTATACCCCCAGCCTGGTCTGGATTAGGCATCTATTCCATGTTCTTTTGTTGCCAAAGAAGACTGGGGAACATGACTCATTCTGGATCTGTCATCCCTAAACCTGGTAGTTGCCAAGACGAGATTCCGGATGGTCACACTCCAATCTATCCTGCCCTTCCTGCAGGAGAATGACTGGATTCGCTTGGTGGACCTCCAGGATGCATGCTTACCACATCAAGATGGAAAGACGCTCTTGGAGGTTCCTCAGGTTCCATCTGGGGGCTAGTAATTACCAGTTCAAAGCACTACATTTTGGTTTCCCCACAGCCCCCATGGTGTTCACCAAAGTGATGGCGGTAGTAGCAGCTCACCTGCGGCTACAGGGCTTCCAGATCTTTCTCTACCTGGATGATCATCTCTTTTCTGCACCCTCCAGGCATAGACTCTGCCAAGCCCAGGATTCCCTTCTCCAGACCGCCCACCAGTTGGGCATCACCATAAATCCCAAGTCCCGGTTGAACCCGGTTCAAGTTCTGGATTTTATTGGAGCTTGGCTAGACACCACACAGACCAAAATTTTTCTAACTCTGGACAGACTTCGATCCCTCAAACATCATGTCTTGTGCATCCTTCAAGCTCAGTCACCCTCAGTGGAATCTGTCTTATGGGCATTGGGTTCCATGGTGGCCATGATCACCTGAGTGCCCACGACTCAGTTGCATGTGAGGGTACTCCAGTGGACTCGTATGGTCCAATGGTCATTACTAAATCTACCGTTGTCCCATCCTGTTCGCTTATCTCAAGCATGCAGAGATTCTCTTCTCTGGTGGATTCAATCTCTGGAACTTCTTTGGGATCGCCCATTTATTCTTCCTGCCCCACTGACCACAGTGGCCATGCCAGTCTCCCTAATCAGGTGGGGAGGGCATTGCTTGGGAAGGACAGTCCAAGGCACGTGGTCTTCCCTGGAGACCTGTTTGCATATCGGCATCCTGGAGATGAGGCCAGTGTTCTTGGTGTTGCAAGCTCTTCATGCCCATCTTCCTCTAGGGATGATTCATCCAGACAGACAACATGTCTGTAGTCTGGTACATTAACAAGCAGGGGAGAACCAGGTCTTATTCCCTTTGTTGCAAGGCCGTGAGAGTGTGGGAGTGGCAGATCTCCACTGGCCGTTTTCTGGTGGCAACACACACTCTGGGGAGGTCCACCATTCTAGTGGACAGACTCAGCAGGTCTATCTTAATGCCTTACAAGTGGTCTCTGAATCCTTCAGTAGTGAAACAGATCTTTCTAATGTGGGGTCAGACTTGCTGCAATCGCTTCACCTCTCCTACCAAAGTGAAGTGTAGCGAGTTTTTCCTCTGAACCCCCCCACTGGGGGAAGTCCCCAGAGATGCTCTAGTTCATGCTTGGCCCTCTGGTCTTCTGTATCCTTATCCTCCTCTCCTGATTCTGAAATTCCTCCAGAACGCTTAACTGCTGGGAAACTCCGTCATCCTCATTACCCCCATTCTGGTCTTGCCAAGTATGGTTCCCTTCTGTGTGGTCTCATGTAGTGTGTCCTCCCTCGACATTAGATCCAACTCTGGATATGATTTCTCATCCCTCAGGTATTCCGCACCCATTTCTGGCCATTCTGAAGCTTACCGCTTGGCTGCTCCAGTTCCCATGATAGAAAGGACTCCCAGGCTATCTTCTCCAGTTAAGAAGATATTAGTTTTGGCTCATAAATCTTCCACTAAGAAGGTTTACTCTAGTAAGTGGAAACGTTTTTCCATTTGGGCATCTCAGTGTGACTTAGATCCTTGCCCCAGTTCCTGCTATATGAGAGTTTCTAGCAGGTATTTTTCATCAGGGTGCTAGCTTTTCTATGGTTAAGGTCCAGTTGGCAGCTATATCTAACTTCCATGTAGGAGATAATATGGCTTCCCCATTTATAAAGCCTTTTTGAAAGGTACCTTTCTACTTAGGCTTCTAATCAAGGACCCGACGTCAGCTTGGGACCTTACTCTGGTCCTCCAAGCCTTTGTTTCTTCCCCCCTTCGAACCTGCAGCTTCGGTGGATCTGCAGTTCTTGTCTTTGAAGATAGCCTTTCTGATTACCATTATGTCAGCTAAAAGAGTGTCAAAGCTCCAAGGCTTATCTGTTAAGCCTCCTTATATGGCCTTCCATAGAGAGTGTGTCCTTGCGCACCAATCCTTCTTTCCTTCCAAAAGTGGCTTCAGAATCAATCTTCCTGTTTTCTTTCTGAATTTTCAGAATAAGGGCGAGTATAAATTGCACTTGTTGGATGTCCATAGATAATTACATTTTTACTTGCACCGAACAAACTCTTTGTATGTCTGATCATTTTTTTATTTCCTACTCAAAGCCCTTTTTAGGGAAACCTGTACCGAAGGACACCATTGCACACTGGATTTCTGTGTATAGTTCTGACTTATTCAGATAAAGGATTATCCCCACCAGGTCATATCAAGGTGCATTCTACTAATCTATGGCTACTTCAGCTGCCTTCTGGTCCAGAGTCTCTTTGGATGACATTTGCATCTTCGCATACTTTCATCTCTCACTACAAGTTGGATCTTCTATCCAGAAGCAGGGCATCTTTTGGCTCCCGCCGTGCTCTGGAATATCCTTCCATGAGGGCCTTCCAGGTGTTTGGTAGCTGGGGACTGTTGACCAGGTTGAAGAGCAAATGAAAACAACAACTTCAGTTAAAGAAGTTATGTACTCGCCATAATGTTACATCTGAGTTGTTGCTTTTCATTTGTCTTCAACCGTCCCTCCTTCCTTCCCCTTGCCTTATGTGGGCTGTGTGGTGGACTGGCCGGAAGAGACATAGCCTTTACGTTGGCATTACTTGTGCTTATGATGCTGCAACTGCATGACACATACACAAATAAAACGTGGCTTTGGTCATCAGGCTTCTAATAAACTAGAGAACAGGTTACACGTTAATTTTCCCCGACAGTAGCTGAAAAGGAAGAGATGACGGTAGGTGGGTTGGAGCAAATGTACTTTGTTGTACTGGGTAACAAAGCCCCAGAACAAGGTCTAGATCACATGCAAGACTGGTTATTATGGTTTATCAAGGCAGGCAAACAGTATCAGAATACGTTGGAAATCAAACCCAAGACATAATGGATTTTATGGCTGTGTGACTCCTTCATTGAAACTTAACTCCCTCAAATGTTGCAGCTAACTAGATTTGCATGCAGTCAACATTTTAGTCCCCCCCCCCCCCCTCACCTAGTTTACATTTTTATGTGGCACGGCTGTCTGACAGTAACACACACATTTATTTGTGTTACAAATTCTGGATACAGTTTTGTTCTCTACAGATGCAGTAAGGAAATTACACAACATTGCACAAAGCTTTCTTGGTGAGACATCTGTAAAAGGTATGCTTCAAGACTTGCTGCTGATATTACTAAAAAGGTTGTATTACCACCTGCGTTAATGCACTCCAAATTTAAATCTCGATTAGTACTACCTGGACAACAGAATCGGAACTATATTGCTTGGTTGCTGACTACTCTGCACCTTTAGGTATTCCAGAATTAAAATACTCGGCCTGCAATATAATCAGGATACCACAAATTTCAGTTGGGTGTTCATACACTACTCGTTTTTTGAAAATAAAAAATGTAAGACAGTATAAGAATATTTAGCAATGGTACCAGTGCTCTTAACTGAATACTTTTAAATTAATTCTGTACGCCAGTGGATACGTTGACATTGTAATCATTAAACCATCCATCCACAACCACTTCTTCCCATTTTTGCACATGGGCTCGAAATGTAATTTCAATAGTGCAATCATCTCGAGTCACGGTTTACACCACCAGGTAGCTAGCCCCACTGCTGTAGTTCTTCCACCCATGCGCGCGCGCACACACACACACACACACACACACACACACACACACATGCACACTTGAATGTACGCTCACACCTATGGCTAATTTAGAGTATCCACTCAACCTACTGCATGTCTTCAGAATGTGAGAGGAAACCAGAGCACCCAGAGGAAACCCACGCAAACACAGTGGGGACATGCAGACTCCCCAGAGACTACACTGTAGCCAAGAATCGAACCAGGGAACCTCTTGTTGTGAGACAGCTACACTATTCACTGCACCACTGTGCCACCACCATTAACGTAAAAAGTAACTCCTGGGGAATGCAGAGAGAAACCAGAACCTCTAGTATGCAAATTGCTACTCCCTTTGGTCTTTAAATCAACCATTTGCATACCAGCTGACATCAACAAAAATAAGTCTGCAGTTTTGCCACTGTTAACACAGTAAAAACTAAAACTACAGCTTACCATTTGTTGCCGAAGGCTGCATCAGTCTACAAAGCTCAAGTCCTATACCTTTTAGTATCGTGCCCTTATTGCAAAAAATGTGCCGCCTAGGTACTGTATTAAGTGTTTGCCTGTCTACTGTCATACAGTAGAGTCTAATATAGACCTGGACAATGCTGAATGCAGAAGTGAACACTAATTACGTCCACCATCTACCTTATAAAGAATGATACAGCCGCATCAATCTAGTTGCTAGCATTAGTATGGAAGGAAAAGCCCATATTAAGGATTGCAGGGGAAAATCCTACATTTCTTTGGTACCTTTTTCACTGTCAGAAAAATCGTGTAAACTGTGTTAGTTGCATCTTCCGTCCCACAAATGTGCCAGTTTTTACAGGCTGCTTTCTGTAACGCCTGTAAAAGTTTCAAGTCATGCAATCTCTGCTGATATATTCAGTATATGATTTAATTAATACAGCATCAAGTAAAACCTCTGCCAAATAACATATGTGGACAACAATACAGATTTCCATAGCGGATCAGTCATGGCCCGGGTTAATGATTGCCACCAGTGCTGTTAGCTAACAGGGTGTTGGGGGAAATTAGGCTACTGTTGGCCGAAGGAGAAGAAGAGGGGGGAAGGCATGCCTGAAAGAAAGAGGAGGAAGGTTAGGAATGTAGTAGTGAGGGTAGGAACTTTGAATGTTGGCATTATGACTGGTATAGGGAGAGAGCTAGCTGATATAATGGAGAGAAGGAAGGTTGATGTATTGTGTGTGCAAGAGACCAGATGGAAGGGAAGTAAGGCCAGGTGTATAGGAGGTGGGTTCAAATTGTTCTCTCATGGTGTGAATGTGAGGAGGAATGGGGTAGGGGTTATCCTGAAGGAACAACATGCCAAGAGTGTGTTAGAGGTGAAAAAAGTGTTGGATAGAGTGATGTTTATGAAGCTGGAAATTGATGGTGTAATGATGAATGTTAGTGCATACGCTCCGCAAGTTGGGTGTGTGATGGATGAGAAAGAAAACTTCTGGAGTGAGTTGGATGAAGTGGTGCTGAGTGTACCCAAGGGTGAGAGACTGGTGATTGGAGTGGATTTCAATGGGCATGTTGAAGGGAACAGAGGGGATGAGGAAGTGATGGGCCAGTATGGTGTTAAGGAGAGAAATGCAGAAGGTCAGATGGTAGTGGATTTTGTGAAAAGGATGGACATGGCTGTTGTGAATACGTATTTTTAGAAGAGGGAGGAGGATAGGGTGACGTACAAGAGTGGAGGAAGATGCACACAGGTGGATTATATCCTATGCAGGAGGGCCAGTCTGAAGGAGATTGGAGACTGTAAAGTGGTGTCAGGGGAAAGTGTAGTTAGGCAGCATAGAATGGTGGTCTGTAGGATGATGATGTTGATCAAGAAGAGGAGGACAAGTGTGAGAGCAGTGCCAAGGATCAAATGGTGGAAGTTGAAAAAGGGCGATATTGAGGTGGAGTTAAGGGAAGAGTTAAAACAGGCACTGGGGGACAGTAAAGAGTTACTGAATAGCTGGGTAACTACAGCAGAGATGGTAAGGGAGACAGCTAAAAGGGTGGTTGGTGTGACATCTGGACAGAGGAAGGAGGACAAGGAGACCTGGTGGTGGAATGAGGAAGTACAGGAGAGTATACAGAGGAAGAGTCTGGTGAAGTGGGATAGTCAGAGAGATGAAAGTAGACAGGAGTATAAGGAGATGAGCATGGCAAAGCGAGAGAGGTGGTGAAGGCTAAGGATAAGGTATATGGAGAGTTGTATGAAAGGTTGGACGCTAAAGAGGGGAGAAAAGGACATGTACCGATTGGCTAGACAGAGGGACCAAGCTGGGAAAGATGTGCAGCAGCTAAGGATGATAAAGGATAGTGAGAGAAACCTACTCACAAGCGAGGAGTGTGTGTTGAGCAGATGGATAGAGTACTTTGAGGGGCTGATGAATGAGAGAGGGAAGGTTGGATAATGTGGGGATAGTGAATCAGGAAGTGAAACAGATTAGCAAGGAGGAAGTATGGACAGCTATGAAGAGGATGAAGAATGGAAAGGCTGTTGGTCCAGATAACATACCAGTGGAAGCATGGAGGTGCTTAGGAGAAATGGCAGTGGAGATCTTAACCAGATTGTTTAATGAGATCTTGGAAAGTCAGGGGATACCTGAGGAGTGGAGAAAGTGTTTTGGTACCTATTTTTAAGAATAAGGGTGATGTGCAGAATTGTTGTAACTACAGAGGGATAAAACTGATCAGTCACAGCTTGAAGTTATGGGGAAGAATAGTGGAAGCTAGGTTAAGAAGGGAGGTGATTAGCGATCAGCAGTATGGTTTCATGCCAGGAAAGAGCACTACAGATGTGATGTTTGCTCTGAGAATGTTGATGGAGAAATATAGGGAAGGTCAGAAGGAGTTGCATTGTGTCTTTGTGGACTTGGAGAAAGTATATGATAGGGTGCCTAGAGAGGAGTTGTGGTATTGTATGAGGAAGTCAGGAGTGGCAGAGAAGAATGCAAGAGTGGTACAGGATATGTACAAGGGTAGTGTGACGGTGGTGAAGTCTGCAGTGGGAGTGACTGATCCGTTTAAGGTGGAGGTGGGATTACATCAAGGATCAGCTCTGACCCCTTTATTATTTGCAATGGTGATAGGCAGGTTGACAGACGAGATCAGACAGGAGTCCCCGTGGACTATGATGTTTACAGATGACATTGTGATCTGTAGTGAGAGTAGGGAACAGGTGGAGGAGACCCTGGAGAGGTGGAGGTATGCTCTAGAGAGGAGAGGAATGAAGGTCAGCAGGACTAAGACACAATGTGTGTGTGAATGAGAGGGAGGATGGAGGAATGGTGAGAATATAGGGAGTAGAGTTAGCGAATGTGGATGTGTTTAAGTACTTGGGATCAACAGTTCAGAGTAATGGTGACTGTGGAAGAGAGGTGAAGAAGAGTACAGGCAGGGTGGAATGGGTGGAGGAAAGTGTCAGGAGTGATTTGTGACAGACGGGGACCAGTAAGAGTGAAAGGGAAGGTCTACAAGAGGCTAGTGAGACCAGCTATTTTGTTATGGGTTGGAGATGGTGGCATTGACAAAAAGGCAGGAGTCTGAGCTGGAAGTGGCAGAGTTAAAGATGTTAAGATTTGCACTGGGTGTGACAAGGATGGGACAGATTTAGGAATAGTGTATTAGAGGGTCAGCATAGGTTGGTGATAGAGGTGCGAGATTGCGTTGGTTTGGACATGTGCTGAGGAGGGATGATGGGTACATTGGGAAAAGGATGCTAAGGATGGAGCTGCCAGGTAAGAGGAAAAGAGGAAGGCCTAAGATAAGGTTTATGGGACGTGGTGAGAGAGGACATGCAGGTGGTTGGTGTGACAGCAATATGCAGAGGACAGGAAGAAATGGAAACCGATCAGCTGTGGCGACCCCTAATGGGAACAGCTGAAAGAGAAGATCAAGATGCTGTATTAATCCGCATTTTTATTACTTTACATGTGAAGCCTGTGGAATTCTACCTTCTGAAATGCTGTTCTGTGATTTCTGTAGTGATTTTAAAGTCCAGTATAATTAAGAATATTTCACTGTATTTTGCATGTTACATTTAGTGCACTATTTAATGGGAGTACATCATCCTGTGACAGGACTGTGCTATGTGCGAGGCAAAATGTAACCAAAGCTTCCAGTAAAATACTCCAAGTGTAGCTTAATACAGCTCCTCAGGTGCTACATTAATCATAGACTGAGGTATTTATTTCCAGTTGTTTACCTGGAAAAATATAACTGGGTTAATTGGAAAAAAAACTTTTAAGCAGTGGCCAAGAGAGAAAAGCTCCAAACATTGTTTTTTAAACATCTGTAGTTAATAGTATTGTATACATTCACGTATGGCTCCTTTAACAAAACAGAGAAATTGCAATCTAATTGTGATTAAGACATATTCTAAAAACAAGTTTGAGTTGCAGCAAATAAGAAAATATTGAAAAACATTGTGATTAATATCTGAAGGCTATATTCTACCTTACTAGTGAAGTACTATTCTGTGAATAACGAGTAAAGAGAGATCAGTATGATGAACATTTTACTACCTTGTAAATATATGATGTATTTTTCCTCCACATTAAACAGTGCAACCAACATTGCTGTATGTGAATTAATACAGCCTATATATGCAATTCTTTGTGCAAGGAAATACAGGCTAGGAACAGGAAACTGATGTAACATATTAAGGGGAAACTGTAATCATGGGAAAGCAACTTGTAGCTCTTTAAAATGACATGGGAGAGCATTTTAGTATTTTAAAATTATTTTGGGAACACAAAATAAGCATTATACTGTTGAATAGTTAAAATCTCTCTTGTATAATTGAAGAAAATGATGACACTACTTTCACCATTGCACTGCAAACCATGTCTGCTCATTAATATCAATACTGAAATGCTGTTACTGGTGACAAATTTACAGTTTTATTCATGTATATAACGGAATGTTTTGATTTTTTTGAATATGTTTTGCATATTGGTTTGCCTTAGTATGTCAGGTCCTGTAGAAGCATGTTTTTGACTGAAGTAATGTGCTTTGGTTCTGCATGCATACAAGCCAACAAGTTAAAAGGTATGGAGGCAGCTGAAAAACAGACTGCTAAAATTATATCTTTCTGAGGAAGAAGGACTGATAAAAATTTGTGAAGTAAAGGTTTGGCAAAAATAATCTGGTAAAGGGAAAAAGAGAAGAGAAATATTGAAAGATCAGGTTGATGTATTGATCAACAATGTCTGTTTAGGAGTGTGGAATGATGATGGTTTAAGCATGGCAAGGGAACACGAGCAGGGATATAGCTGGATAGGGTTTGTGACTACAGAGGGGGGAGATAAAATACATTTGGGAAGGAAACTGCATGGTGTCTAGACATACCATCTACATGCTAAATGATAAAATATGACCCAAGTTGTGGGAGACTACTGGTAGAGCTGTGTGACCTCTAATTGGTTACTTTGGTTGTGGTCTACCAGTACCCAGTTAGTTTACACCACTGGGGGAGTTTAGGAGTAATGAATGGTGATGGTATTCCCCTGCATGGATAAAGGTTTAGAAAGAGGCTAACAGGTCATTATGCTTTGCTTCCACAAATGAAAAGTTGCACATTAAATTCACATGCTAGAATGGAGTACTTAATGTAACTAGCAGACTACTTTTAACATGTATTCATGTAGTCCTTATGTTGCCATTATAAACTTACCGTGTAATGCAGGTGGATAATCTTCATTGTTGATAGTGGGGAGTATGTTAGTTGTAATGTCCCCAGCGAAAGGCCATTGGCACTGCACATCAATGAATTTGGGCAGATAACAGTAATAAGTGAGTTTGCTTTTTGTGGAGGCAGCAGATGGCAGTTGATAGTGGGGACCAGTGACTCTTAATGTATGTAAGGAGAAAATAAGTTGTCAGGGTCTAGTGCTCAGGATGATGTGCTGGGCATATTTCCCAAACAGTGAAGCTCGAAATTAAAATTAGTCTGCCTTTAGATAATGCATTGACCAGAGTGAAGCTCTGGCAGTTGACCTGCAGAATGACGTACTGTGTAGTGACCACATATAAGCAGTGTTTGACTAGAGCAGACAAAGGAACGTGTTTAGTTTTATAACTTCACCAAACTTAATTGGTATTGTGCAGTGTGAAGGAGTAAATGCGAACGCTAACAGAATTCTTGTTTGTATTACTAGAGTAGCAAAATAAATGAAGGTCTGAGGAACCCCAAATGCAGCTACTGAAACTTGGTCTTTCTCTAGTCTTGAAAGAGACTCCAGTGCACCCACACTGGGTGGTTGTCATAAATGCGGGAGATGTAGTCAGTGTTCAGACATGTTTCAAGTTGAGGCCATCAAAATCACTGGTTTTTATGGTATGGTAAAACCTAAGAAGAAATACTCCTGTTGCTCAAAGGGGGTGGTGTATGTCGCAGTGTGTGATCTATGCAACACTTTCTACATTGGTAAGACCAAAAGAGCACTGAGGTAAAGGGTGTATCAACACCTGTATGACATCAGGAATAAAAACATAAACAGTGCTTTGTACAAGCACATTTGTGCATGCCCCCCACACACTTTTAAGTTAGGGGCCATAGACCATATTGACCTCGAAGCAAGAGGGGACCAACGGATGAATGGCTAGAATTTAAGGAATTGACATGGCAGATTAAAACTAATGCCTGCCAAGTACCAGGTCTTAATGACAGAATTTCCTTGAGTTCTGTTTCAAAATTAAAAATTTCCTTGAGTTCTGTTTCAAAATTAAAATAGATCTATTTTTTATAGGTTTATCAGTTGTAATTTTATTTTGATTTTTTGCAAGAATTTCCAGTTTTAACAATTTTTATTAACTTTGTATAATTTTTTTTTTTTTTAAGAGGAAATGATGTAATTACATTGACCAATGTTTAGGTGGAGTGGTGTTATATATGTTTGTCGTGATCATGTGATTTTATTCTGATGAAGTCTGAAACTTGACAAAAAGTGTTTAAACTTGGATTTTGCTGATGGTCTGTAGTGCACGCTTCTTTCATCTATTTGCAAACTTTGTCTTTAATAGGAACACAAAATATTGAGCACTTTCATCTCAATAAAAAGGAGACTTCTTCAGAATAAAACGCAAAATGAAATGAGCAGTTTGAATACTGTCACATCTCTACCAGTCACATTTTAAAAAACTAACCTTTTTGACAAACCATTGACTTTTACAAAACAGGATATGTTACAACAAAGCAATCTAATTATTAAAGTATTGCAGTTTACAAAAATTAATATATATATATATATATATATATATATATATATATATATATATATATATATATATATATATACAAGCATAAAACTACCCAAGTCTATCCACTTAACGTGTTTTATATAATTTTTATATTTTACTTGCTTTTTCATGTAAAATGAGTACAATGGAAATTGCATCATTTAAACCTGGGGGAAACATGGCAGCTAACCTAAGTTGCCATTCAGTTTAATTTTTCTTTAATGTATTTTTCCAGTCTCCCCCATCCCCTAGGATCAAGCTTACTGCTTTCCAAAATTCCAAATAGGAACTTTTAAAACTTCAGGCAAACCTAGAAGTGTTTAAATAATGCACTGTTTTGTTTCCTATTCCTTATATCATTTACATGCTTGTATATTCTACATCTTAGGGGACAGTCAGTCTTGCCCACATAAAAATGAAAACCTATTGCACACAAACCCAAATAAACTACCGTACTCATCCTGCAATTACCTTTCCTAAATATAACTTTACTGTGCATTCTATTATTTAATAGAAGTGCATTCTCTTTATAAATATATGGGCATGGACTGCAAGCTCTACAGGATTTAGTACAGGCATCCGATGTATATAAAGAATCTATTTTACATTCAAGAAGTTTTAGTTTACTCCTGTACTATTGACAAACATAGGGGCTTTGCCAACTTTATCCAAAATATCCTGATTCATCCAGAAAGTGTTCCAACTAGAACTCCAGGCTCTCTTAATTTTAGTGGTTAAATGATTGTATTGTAATACACAAGCTTTTTCATAGGGAACCTTAAATGTCTGTGACAATCCAACATTCCCTGTTGCAGCCAAACCAACACCTAACAGTGGTTTGAGTACCCCATTTTCTGTATACTTCCTCTACTATTTCTTCAATAAACTCTTTAGGGTACCCCCTCTCCTGAAACATAAAACCGATTTTATCCATGCTGCTCTAATAATTGCCCTTTCACAGTGCTTTTTTTTCTGTGCATCAGGGTGATTGCTTTGGAAATGCAAATAGGAATTACAGAATGCATCTCTGTGAAAACTTCTTGATCTCTAAACCCATTGGTATCATGAAAAATGTATTTATCCAAATAATACCAGAATGATCAAACGTGTATGTGAATTGTAAAAATTCTGTGGTATTCAAATACTGTATAAATTGTTCAATCTCATCACTGGGGCCATCCCACAAAATAAAGATGACATCCAAACATCTAGAATATATCTTTATTCTATACCAAAAGGGGGAGTGAAGTACTGAATTAGTCTCCCATCCAAGTAATACAAGATTTGCATAAACAGGGGCACAGGCCACCCCCATTGCTACACCCTTTTTTTGTTGATAAAACTCCCCTTCGAAATAGATGTAATTATTTTCTAATACTAGACTCATGATTTCACATACTAGTGTAATCTAGTCATGTGTAAGATCAGAGAAATGAAAGTTTCCTCAAAAATGGCCATCCCCTCATCCTTAGGAATTACAGTAAAAGAATCTCTAACATCTGCTGTAAGATAAATAAGATCTTCCTTTCAATGTTCTTTCTTCGACAGGCCCAGAATTCACATAAATCCGTAACTAAATGTTCATTTTTCTCCACAACATGTACCCATGAATCCACATAAACTGCTAGTGGATGAGTCTTAGAACCATTTGCCACAACTATAGGTCTAAAAGGGGGTGTTGCAACATTTTTGTGGACCTTGGGAATCCCAAAGAATACAGGAATAATGGCATCCTTGTACAAAAAAATTGTAATGTTCTACATAAAGTCTCTGATTATCAAATATTCTTCTAGGCATGAATCAATACAAGAGTAGGCTATATTCATTTGATTTTTCAAAACTCCTACATAGGTAGTAGCATCAAACAACATCTCCTGCATTACATTGGAATAATCTACAGCCCTAAAGAGAACAATACTCCCACCTTTATCTGGAATCATAATGCAAATTAAATTCTCTCTTCTGAGATCCATTAACAAATTATGTTCTCTTTTTGTAAGATTCCATGGTACTCTAGTGTCATTTAAATGAATGTTTTAAATATCCTCCATAACTATTTTTCATATGTATCTAACAAACTATGTAATGAGGGATTAAATACTTTCTTTTTGGTATGACCACTTCATTTTGAACATTCTCAGTTAGGGGTATGGCCTGTTATGAAGAAAGAGATCAAAATTAAATTTTCTAACATACAATTTTAAAGTCATCAAATTGTCATCCAAATTTCCCTTCTTTTTCAGGAATAAATTTGGCCCATTTAGATAACAGTATTCTTTTGTAATTACCCTATCCCAATAATTATAGCTAGTAAAAACATTTTTTACACACAATACCGCTTAATTCCTGTAGTTCCCTTTCTGTAACTCTTCTTTTTCCGCATCTGTGGATACAAATTCCTGTTGTATCCCCCCTTCTCTGTGTATCTGTGAGCCAGTCTCGCTGAGCTTCTTACTCCTTACTTACCTGTTTACTATGATATTGTTTAATGTCCCTTTCTAATTTACATTTCTTTTTGTAAAAAATATTGTTGCATCTCCTCTCCACCTTGTCTAAAATTTTAAAATACAAGTCAGTATACTGTGGAAACAAATCCTATCTTGTTTTAACATCCAATGATTCCACTTCATGAGCAACCACACCCTTCTGTTTCTCATAATAAAACAGTCTTTTTGACAAGGTTCAAACAAATTTCATCAAAAAATGTAACAAAGTCATCAGTAACATTAATATCATAAGAGATACCAAAAGGGAACTTGAAAAGCTTTAAAGTTTCCGGTACAATTTTCACATGCAAACATTCTTTAAAATATGCAATGTCCATATCCATTGTTTTTAATTTAAAAAGTCTCTTTTAGCCAAAGTTGTCATTTTTACTGTGAGAAGCACCCGTTACTCTGTTCTGGGAACCATTTCCCCCATCTTGTCCAAAACTAAATGTTTTGCCGCTAAAATTGTGTACCGATTATTTATGCTGTCTGAATGCATGGAATTAGCATGTGGCTGAGAAGTAGCCTGTCCATTGAGACCATTACGCTCATTAAATGATTGAGAACCAACATTCAATGAATGGTGTACAGTACCTTTGTGATGTAGTGGTTTATCTCGTTTGTCATTTGAGTTGGTAGAATTTTAGAAATCCACTCTATCCTCCAAAAAACATGGAGAAGGAAATGCATCTTGAGAGCACCTTATTACAGAAGCAACTTCAGTTGCAGTTGCCAGTGGTATGCTACATGGCTGAGACCTATAGGCAATGTATAGCTGGTAGAAGAGTTATAAGGGCTATGGTGAAAGTGTCTATGTGGGAGTGAGGATTAAAGGCTGACTTCAGTTGCTTTATGGAAAGTGATAACCTAGGGGCTTAGAACACAGTGCCAAGGGAAGTGGAATGCAGATCCTGCAGGCAGTTTTAAAAATGCCTAGGACCAACAGAAAGACAAGTGAAAATGGAAGCTGTGCAGATTAAGCTGACAAAAGTGTAGGAGTTGATGGCCTCAATGCATCAAATTTATGGCTCTTATATTTAATTGTCCACACATTGCTTCACAGTTTACCGTACGTTTATGGATAACAATTGTAGTTCATCACTGTAATACTGCCAAATTAAAGATATTATGAATTGCATAGTGTAAAGGCATTACTGTGAGAGCTATTATGAATTGCATAGTGTAAAGGCATTACTGTGAGAGCTGGCAAGTAGTACTGACAGGGATCTGGAAGATCGCTAGATACATGAACCTTGGAAGCAGATTCTGACTTTGTTGAACAGTTCATGGATGTTAGGATTTGGCTTTCAGGCAGGTAATTAGATATAGGGTAGAAGGAGCTACTTTGACCAAAGGAAAAAAAATGTCAATTTGCGCAGTTAAGGAGACTTGCTGGGTGCTCTTTGAAGGAGTC
This sequence comes from Protopterus annectens, assembly GCF_019279795.1. Lineage (NCBI taxonomy): Eukaryota > Metazoa > Chordata > Ceratodontiformes > Protopteridae > Protopterus > Protopterus annectens. Next base: position 765,376,140 of record NC_056745.1, read on the forward strand.
TCGAGAACCTGGTTGAGGGTACTCTGCTGGGAGATTTGTACCTGGAGAATTTGAAAGGACTGGAAACTACATATACTTCAGGAGTGGTGATGAAATTGCTTGATTCTTTGTTTCTTTGAAGTAATTTTCTGGTTTCACTGGAATACTTGTGCAGTGAAGCTGTTTAGGTGAAACTACCTTCTTGTGTGTTGTCAGTTGCAGACTTTCTCTTTGTGATTTAACTTTGGTACACATCCAGTTTTGCCTGTCTGAAGCAGTGGAAAGATATTTTTTCATCCACCTGGAGTTATGCTGTGTGCAGCTTTGCTCTTCATCAAGAGACTGAGGCACAAAACCTGTACTGTTGACCCTGAGATTTAAACAAATAATTTTTACTTTGCTTAGAGCTTCCCATTCATCATTGGTAAGAATTTGTAAGAGAAACTCCAATTTGTTTTCATTTGAATTTTGTAGAACTGTGAGCTCTTTCACATTTTTTAAACCACAGTCATTTGCTTGTACATGACAAAAGGAAATCAGAAAATGTTCAACTGCCAAAGCACCACCAGAAGCAGAAAGGCCATGCAGATTGTTGTGGTCTTTTACATACTTGTGTTGCTGTGAAAAGAGAGATCTCTTGCCTAACTTCACCATTGGGAACACTGACCAGCTTGCAATTCAAAGCCTAAACAAGCTGGAAAGAAGAAATTAACCATTTGCTTTGCATTTATAACTGCCTTTGTAGATTGTGCTTAAGTTGCCATAAAGCAAGGAGCATGGATGAGTTCCAACTGTCACCAATTTCAGAAAGAAAATTTTAATTTCTTCCATTTAAGTTTTGCATCAACGAGCTGTTTTTACATTATGCATTCTGTTTCAGTTTTAATGCAATTTTCTACTTGAAAATCTTAGCAATAGTTAACTTAATATTTATTTTTATTTATGTAACATTTGTTTACTGGGAAAGTCCGACTTTTAACAAAGCCTTTTTTCAGCGGAGGCCCTGGGGGAAATGCTCCAGATGCATGTCTTTGAATTGTGGGAAGAAACAGGAGCACCCGGAGGAAACACACACGAATGCAGGGGAGGGGACATGCAGACTCCACACAGAAGGCACCCCAGCCAAGAATCGAACCGGAGAACCTCTTGCTGTGAGGTGACCATGCTACTGCTGCACCACTACACCATCCAATATGCAAACAGTGAGTCGACTAGTTACAGCAGGAAAAGTTTATTGATAAAGATGGTGCATCTAAAGAATTTAAAATAAGTGGAACTGATTTGATGCCTAGAAGAAATGAAAATGGTATGGCCATGATTTTTATATACCCAGTAATTTGCAAACACTGTTAACAGTTCATACACTGTATAGGACACATTTAGCCTTCTGCAGAGCCAATAAACCATTGGTGACATGATTTGGTTTATTATCTTTGAAAGCTAGGACCAAAATGCCAGCTTTTGGTCCATTCTGCAATGATAAAACTTTCCCAGACTTCAGGACCTCACTTTTGCCCACAATGCCCTGGATGTTTGCCACTTATCACACAACATAAAAATATCCCCTGGATTCATTGCTTCATTGTTTTTCTTCATATTTTCAGTGTAGTTTCTGTTTCTAAAAACCAAAATCATTTGTTTTTTGATAATTACTTATCTCCCATTTGGTAAGATAAATCCCTTTTTTTTTTTTTTTTTTGCATTCATTGCAGTCTTTTCACCAGTCCATGTCTTTCTGCACACGCCTTGTCACCCGTTCATGTTTTGTTTGCCTTGTTAGATTTTGTGGCAGTAATAGTGGAGGAGGAGTGTGAGGGCAGCACCAAGGATTGAATGGTGGAAATTGAAAAAGGGTGATTGTGAGGTGGAGTTCAGGGAAGAGTTAAGATAGGCACTGGGTGGCAGTCAAGTGTTACCAAATAGCTGGGTAACTACAGCAGAGCTAGTAAGGGAGACTGCTAGAAAGGTGCTTGGTGTGACATCAGGACAGAGGAAGGAGGACAAGGAGACCTGGTGGTGGAATGAGGAAGTACAGGAGAGTATACGGAGAAAGAGGTTGGCGAAGAAGTGAGATTGTCAGAGAGATGTAGAAAGTAGGCAGGAGTACAAGGGGATGAGGTGCATGGTAAAGAGAGAGGTAGCAAAGGTTAAGGATAAGGAGAGTTGTGTGAAAGTTTGGACACTAAGGAGGGAGAAAAAGACCTGTACCGATTGACTAGACAGCGGGACCAAGCTAGGAAAGATGTGCAGCAGGTAAGGGTGATAAAGGATAATGAGGGAAACATACTCACTAGCGAGGAGAATGTGTTGAACAGATGGAAGGAGTACTTTGAAGGGCTGAAGAATGAAGAGAATGAGAGAGAGAGAAGGCTGGATGATGTGGGGATAGTGAATTGGGAAGTGCAATGGATTAGCAAGGTGGAAGTAAGGCTAGCTATGAAGAGGATGAAGAATGGAAAGGCTGTTGGTCCAGATGGCATACCTGTGGAAGCTTGGAGGTGTTTAGGATAAATGGCAGTGGAATTTTTAACCAGATTGTTAATGAAATCTTGGAAAGTCAGAGGATGCCTGAGGAGTGGAGAAAGTGTTTTGGTACCTATTTTTAAGAATAAGGGTGTTGTGCAGAGCTGTAGTAACTACAGAGGGATAAAACTGATCAGTCACAGCATGAAATTATGGGAAAGAGTAGTGGAAGCTAGAGTAGTGGAAGCTAGATTAAGAAGGGAGGTGATTATTCGTGATCAGCAGTATAGTTTCATGCCAGGAAAGAGCACTACAGATGCGATGTTTGCTCTGAGAGTGTTGATGGAGAAGTACAGAGAAGGTCAGAAGGAGTTGCATTATGTCTTTGTGGACTTAAAGAAAGAATATGACAGGCTGCCTAGAGAGGAGTTGTGGTATTGTATGAGGAAGTCGGGAATGGCAGAGAAGTATGTAAGAGTGGTACAGGATATGTACAAAGGGTAGTGTGACAGCGGTAAGATCTGAAGTGGGAGTGACAGATGCGTTTAAGGTGGAGGTGGGATTACATCAGGGATCAGCTCTGAGCCCTTTCCTATTTGCACTGGTGATGGACAGCTTGACAGGCGAGATCAGACAGGAGTCCCCGTGGACTATGATGTTTGCAGATGACATTGTGATATGTAGTGAGAGTAGGAAACAGATCCTGGAGAGGTGGATATGTGCTCTAGAGAGGAATAAAGGTCCGCTAGACTAAGATGGAATGTGTGTGTGAATGGGAGGATAGAGGAGTGGTGAGGATGTAGGGAGTAGAGTTGGCGAAGGTGGATGAGTTTAAATACTTGGAATCAACAGTTCAGAGTAATGGTGAATGTGGAAGAGAGGTGAAAAAGAGAGTGCAGGGTGGAGAAGAGTGTCAGGAGTGATTTGTGACAGACGAGTACCAGTAAGAGTGAAAGGGAAGGTCTACAAAAGGGTAGTGAGACCAGCTATGTTATATGGGTTGGATTGGTGGCATTGACAAAAAGGCAGGAGTCAGAGCTGGATGTGGCAGAGTTAAAGATGTTAAGATTTGCACTGGGTGTGACGAGGGTAGACAGGATTAGGAATAAGTATATGAGTGGGTCAGCCCAGGTTGGACAGTTTGGAGACAAAGCCAGAGAGGCGAGATTGCGTTGGTTTGGAAATGTGCTGAGGAGGGATGCAGAGTATATTGGGAAAAGGATGCCAAGGATGAAGCTGCCAGGTAAGAGGAAAAGAGGAAGGCCTAAGATAAGGCTTATGGATGTGGTTAGAGAGGACATGTAGGTGGTTGGTGTGACAGAGCAAGATGCAGAGGACAGGAAGAAATGGAAACTGATGATCTGCTATGGTGACCCCTAACCGGGAAAAGCCGAAAGAAGAATAGTGGTTGCAGAGTAGAATAGTTGGTACGTAGTCTTACTGTGGTGTAGATTTAATATTGGTGCGAGTGCAGAGGTGTACTCATGGTTGATTTATACACAAGTCTTCTGGTTTTAAGAAATACAAGTCTTGAAGTTCTGTGTAAGATGCCACCACTGGAAAGGCACTTGCAGTGTGTAATGTGCTTGGATATTTGGAATCTTATAACTGAAATTTGCAAAAAAAATCTTGATAAAGACTCCTTGACCATAAGAATAAGCAATTTTAAAAGGATTACTGCCTATAGATACCTGGGAACTATCCACCCTCCAGGGTCGTAAAGTCTGCTTATGTGACACTTCATTCTAAAGCAAGGATAAGCCCAACAAAAAAATCTGAGTTTCTACAGAGTGTAGAGTGGCTGCAAAGTAATCTTCCTCTGAGATTGACATTTTTAAATTGGTTGTGCATGTGGTTGAAGGTCATCTTTCCAAGTCTTCCAGGACGGAATCTGTTAAGAGCTATCCCTTTCTCAGCTGACACTTCCCAGGACTTCTGTTTGGGATTCATACCTAGCTTCTGTTTGTGGTCTTTGCGAGAGTTTCTGGTCCTCATTCCTTAAGGCTCTTACAGTGTTTCTGCTAAGTTAAGACAGGGAGAAGAGAAATAAGTTTTACAGCTATTTAAGGCTCCTATGTGGTCCTTTTGCTGCATGCATAAGTCTGCACCAGATATGATTTAGGTGCAGTCATCTGCAACGTAGTGTTAAAAAGCCTGGGCAGAACGAATATGGATGTGTTGGCATCTATGCTGCATACCCATCAAATTAATGTAAATTCTCAATCTAATGAGGTTTTGCTGTATCCAGTCAGGAAGACTGCAAACTCTGAGACCCTGCCTGGCTGTTCCACTTTGGAGACTGCCAAAAGTCGTCTTTCCCTTCACCTGCCAGAGTAGTAGGCCATCACACATAACAGACCTAGTATCCAGAGGATACGTTATCCCCTTTTCCTCTCCCCATTTAAACTGCTTTCCTCTCTGCAGTGTTCCTACCCAATCAGAAGAGGGCAGTGTTACTAAAGGCTGTGACAGGCTTCCAGAAAGTAGCCATCCAAGAGGTCCTGCAAGATAAGTGGTGGCCTAGCATATTAACTCCAGGTACTTTGTACTGCCCAGAAAGACCAAGGACTTCAGGACCATTCTAGGTTTAGATGACCTCAGCCAGTTTATTGCAATGTAGAAGTCTGGATGGTCATAATATGGATGATTCTTCCTTTGTCAAGGGACGATTGTGCTTTTTTGGACCTCCAAAATGAATATTCCATATCGGAATAACACAAGATTAAGAACATCCATGCCCTTCAAGGTAGGAACCAGTCACGGTCAGCAAAGGCTCTTTCATGCATACTGTCCTCTGCCATTAGGGATGCATGGCCATGCAGTGAACCAAGAGACTCCAAGGTGTCAAGAATTTCTCATACTTGGTATATGTCACTCTAAGCTTGGTGGAATTAGTCCTGGCTTAAGATTTCTCAGTTTCAGTAGATCCAAGGTTTGGAGATTACAGTAAACACTGCAAAGTCTCTGATACAGTCCTTGCAGGCACACACTATCATGAGTGATCACTGGGGGCACCCTTCTGTTCAATACCAGTGTTTCTCCAGAAGTCACTTTGGCAAGAAGTATCTCTAAGCTTCAGACCACATTTAGGTCTTGCTTTTCAAGCCTTTATATGTGGTTTTCCACATACATCTTCATGCCAAAGAAGTTAAGAGGTAGTCATAACCAGTTTTCCAGTGTTTTTCCAATATTTCCCATATTACGTTAATGGTGAGTATTTATTGCACTGTATGGACTATACATCGCAATGGTCTATTTCTCAGGATGAGAGAACGACTTTTTAGACATGACTGTGTATTGTACTCTTAACGAGACAAGCATGAGAGCCACTAGATTTGCTTTGTCTAGGTGGTTATCAGACTTGTTAAATTTTGTTGTAAGAATTGCTATAGTTTTGCTTCTGGGTCTGCAGGCTTACTCTAGGAAACCTGAGTAACCTTGCAGCCCTTTTAAGAATGCTTCTATTGAGATTTGGGCAGATGCTATCTAAGCTTTTCTAACTACCTTCATAAGGCACTATGAACTGGACATGAACTCTAGGTGCCGGGTTCTCCTTTGCGGAACACTGACATTAATGGAATACTCTCATGGTGCCACACAGAAGGGTTAGCCAGGGATTGTGAGTGAACTAGGTTAACAGATTCAAAAATTAATTACTTACCATTAGGATAAATCTGCTTGGTCAGGGTTTGTGCTACTCAACATCTCACCATCCCTCAACCTGGCAAAGGGTGATCAGTTTTGGGATTGCAGGTTAAGGGAAATATGAATGGTTTATAGCCATGTTCTGCTTATAAATGGCTTACTTCAGATCTAGAGAAAATGGTGACAAACAGGGTATTATCGGTCAAGGATGAACTGAAGCCTGGGAAATTTATTGGTTATCAACAGATAAAAAGGAGGTATTTCAGTCCTAGTGTTTGGGGAACATGGACCATGACTATGAAGATGTGTTACACTAAGTACATAGTTTCTTAAGACTGCAAAACTAGATCACCCTTAAGTAGCATGTTAAGTTTATTGAACAGGAAATGGCAATACATATGTAAGCATTCATAAATATAAGTACATAATAGCATAGTATTACTACTGACTAATGTGTTTGAGAACTGAACTGTACATTTCTGAATTCAGAACTGAACCATTGTGCTTTTAGTCTGGTGGTCTGAGATATTTAGTATTGGTGGATCTTGGTGGTTATATTAAAACATACTGAATAAACAACCCACCATTTAGTTTAAGTGCTGCTGTTTAACTGTTTAAAAGAGAGTGCATTGAGAAATAAACATTCCTATTGAATAGCTAACCACTCTAGTTTGAGTTAAATATATTAACTGCATTGCAATATAATGTTAACCAGCTTTATCACTTCTTTCAGTCAAACACTGTGGCTTATCCATCCCTCCCAATGTACAATCTCTGTCGAATACCATGCTTGTTCATTTTGAAAGTGACCAGGAGAATAACTTCAGAGGTTTCAAGGCAAAGTTTTCTTTCATCCCTTCAGGTAGGTGATAAGATAATTTTCTTTTTTTGCCTGACCGGTTTTGACAGTCGCAAGACTTCACCTGCCCACCTGGTGTTCCAACACTTCACTGTGGTAGGTGCCTTTCTCCAGGTTAGAAAGCTTGGCACCTATTCAAACTTTGCAGTCTAACGGAGGGAACACTAGATGGGATGGCCTATGGATAGTACAGCTTCTGGTGATTGTGTGTGTGTATATGTTTGTATGTATATGTTATATATGTGTGTGATTTTTTCTAATTAGGATGTAGGTATAAATCTCAGAAGTGAGCATACAGCATTTAATCCTCTCCTGGTAACATGAACCTGGCTCCAATGCACATCTCCCAGGAGAAAATCTGTGAACAATCCTCCCCCTTCCACCCCACACCCAGGTATGGGAGCAGGCCTCCAAATTTGGATACTTTCTAGGTCATTTATTAATGCTGTGTTAGGATGCATGCTTGCACCACATCTCCTACAGCTGTCCAAAGGTGAGAGGTAACAAAATATTAGTGTGTGAAACAAGATGTTAAAGGATTTGCACCAAATTTAATTTGTTTAACTAGCATTTCTTCATTCTTTTTCTTAACCTATTTAAGCTTAAGGTACATGGGGAGCTGGAGAGTGCAAGGCAATAAAACTAATCGGAATAGGGCACCAGCCTACAACAGGTTGTGTGCCTGCATACATACCAAAAACACAAACAGTTGGTGTGCATACTTAAATTTTTGGAGGGTCATCAGTTCACTTAGAGCATGGATGTTGGTGGAAATGGGAACACCAGATGAAATCCAAAATGCACACATTGTGGGAGAAAATCAGAATACCAGTTGAAATCCCAAATGTACATGGGAAAGACATGCTGACTCTGAACAGAAAACACCACAGCAAGAACTAATAGCTGTCTGACAGCAATACTGACCACTCTGTCACATTGCTACCCTGTTACTTTTTACCAGTCTTAATCATGTTATGCTTTTCTTAGTAGAAATACAAATTTTGTTCACTTTTCTGAACAAACTAAACCTTGACCACTAAGTATTAACATTAATTTAATCAGATCAGATTTTAGACACTTATTGAACTGGTTTATATTTTCAGTTTTTTGTTCCTTTAGATCAGTCAGAGCTGTAGCAAGGCTGATTGGTTCTCTGCACAGTGTCCACCTTGGTACTCTCCCTCTCAGCTTGAAGTTTGAAGACAAATAAAAGGCTCCCAAATATTGCATACCAAAAAGGTCATCCGCTAATAAAAGATTTGCTCTAATGGGAGTTTAAGCTATAGCTAGTGATACAGCCATACACCTCCAAAATTCCATCCTACCTAGACTTGATGCATCAAGATAATGACATTGAACTCCTCCACATCTTACTATGAACAAGACTCCCTTTCACATCCTTGTTAACTGCAGAATATCTTCTAGGACTCCCACAACCCAGTAGGCATATGGAAACAAATGTGAGGCCCTTACTGTAACACAAACACATAGTTGGGTGACCTATCCTACTAATAAGAAACTTGCATAATGCTGCCTAAATTTTATCAGTGCTATCTTTATCATTCAGATTGTGCTTCTCACTACCATGCGAGAGAGCAGCAAATTTACTTGATCATCACAAACTTTATTATGCTCTACACTTATACTTAAATAGGTTCATAAGTTGGTACTAGGCTATCGGCCCTAGGGCCTATACAAGCCTAGCCATAACAATTCCCTGGCTATTTCTTCCCACAGTGTTTACTTCTCTGGACTCCTGTCTAGCAGGGCGACTGACATGATCCCCAGGGTGAATTTCCCATCTCCCATCCAGTCATCAAGGTTCTTTTTGAAGAGGGCCAAAGAAGCGCTCTGACATGCATGGGCAAGTCTGTTCCAGAGTCTGGGGAGTCTCTGGGTCAGGAACCTATCCCTCCAGCATGTTTTGAAATCATCAGTGTTCAGGTCTGACCACCATTTTGTGGTCTTCCCTATTAGAAATTAACCCAGAACCCACTCAAATTTGTCTTAAGATTCCTCAAAGGCAAATTTGTTGCAATCTGGTGACGGCCATGTGCAGTTCTAAAAGTCCTTTTCATTTTGGATTTAGTGACCAACACCACTGTATGCATAGAGAGCTTTTCTGCTTATGTTACTGCTTACATCTAGACATCGGTACTGATATTTCAAAAGTATAATGCCAAAGTTGGGAACAAACCCCTCCTGTAAATACCTGATATAAACAAGCTATGTAACAGAAAAAAAAAATCATACTGAGGTACGAACAGAAAACCTGAAACTCTACAAAAATGAACTCTACAAAATGAGCGAAGAACTTAGCCTTTGAAGATTTGATTTTAAATCTAGGTATAAAATGAAAATTACCACAACTAGGAAGGGCCACCATAAGTCCTTCTCCAGCTGGTTTAAAATCGTAGGTAAAATGTCAAGTATTGCACTGAGATGTTACAGAATATCTCACACAAACCTTTAGGATAAATGTATCAACTTTATACTCCTCCTTCTCCAACCTCCCCCTACACGTTTCCCCCATCACCTCTGAACAAGTACCAAGTGCTTTTTTAGAGGTGAAAAAAATGCACATGGGGTTTGGCAGTTTGCCAGTATATTTTCTTGCCTGAGCATCAAATTGTGTGTGTATCTTTGTAAATAAAGATGCATTTACTGAATTGGTTCAGTACTGTAACATTTAAATACAGCAAAATTTTGTTGCAATGTGTTTAGTATGGCTTACCTTAAAATTTCTGTTGGTAAAATTCGTATTGTCTGCTGACTGACATAAGCACTTGCGTGTACTCTGCTCTGTCCTCCTGTTTAAGTACACACACACACATAGCTGTGGCATGTAAGTGTGTTCGCCAAGCCACCGACATGTCCCAAGGCTATCATGCTGTGCCCCACTTCTGAGAGATTGTCTGCACTGCTATGACACGGACTGCCACCTTCCTCACCATCCCCAAGGTGGGCGAGTCAGTATAGACTGCTCCTCAAACTACTTCACATCCTGGGTTGCAATCAGAATGCTTGCTTTTGAGTCAATCTTCAGCCTATTGTTGAAATATCACCCATAAAGGTTAACTGTAGTATCTGCTCTATCTTTGCTACTTTTAAATGTCTCCTGTAAAATCAGAATGCATGTTAAATTTTAAAGGCTGTTTTCTTTATTGCATTACATAGCATATTAATGATATGAAATCATAATGATTTTTTAAAAGTCAAGTTTCTTTGTCACCTGTTTTCCTTATTGATTTTACAGACTGATTCTAATAATCTGAATGATTTTATTTTCTTTGGAATGTGCAGCGGAAATTGAAGAAAAGGTACTTCCCAGCCCAGAAATCCATCTAGCTCCTAGAGTAGTACCAGATGGTAAGTTCACAACAAAAACGGGTCTTTACAGATGTAAACAAATAATGCAATACTTGAATTATAGGTAGAACTGAAAACTTTCTTAAGGCATAGAAATATGCAGCCAAAGTATTGAGACAATAATTTTGAACTTTGTTTGCATTATGCAGTCAGCTGAAGAACATTGCGTGAAGAATACAGCATTTAAAAAACTGAGCAGTTATTTTGCTCAACAAGTTAGTTTAACTGAAATGCATATTCTTTGTAGTTGAATTGGTGGCCATTTGTGACAGCAAGAACTACGTCATAATGGAACAGTTCTGGATCTTGTCTTATAGCAATAATTCAGCATACCAGAGGTTCAAATCTTTATATAAAAAAAGAAAATTAAATATATTCTCTGCCTTTAAGCAGTCCATCTCAGCTTTGTATTCTCACACTGCAATCTGCTATATTGTATACCTGCTATGGTTAAAATTAAATACTGAACATTATGTTGTACTATGCATGTTTACAGGCATCAAGGGCAAAAACATTTCATTATATTTTAATGGGTATTTGAATTTGCTGCCTTTTACCTTGGGTATATGTGCATACTGCTGTTACACAATTTTATCATGGGTCTTATTTTGGTGCCCTTGTGGGAAAGACCCTGTGCACATCCATTTTAAATAGTGAACTTGGAGCTTTTCCTGGTTAATAGTCTCATAGTATCTAACTGAAAGTTTGTGGTAATCCATCTCATCTACTCTTGTCTTAACTGGCATCACTATTTATCAGTGGCACTGCCCATTGACATGTTTGTCCTAAAGATGATTTCACATTAATGAAATAAAGCTGGTACAAGATAAGAGCCCATTTCACATAATCTAGACTAAAAGGCAATGACATATTTGTAAATACTCAACTTGTGTATATGGAAATAATTTATAGAAATTCATGATGTAACCATATTGTGAATTTAGCATTGTTTGGACACTATGGCTGTTCAAGTTAACTCTGTCTTGGTCTTATAAATTCTCTATTGATAGTTATTTTCTCTAAAAGAAAAATTCATAATCCGATTTTGGAACTTGCATGGCAGTATATTAGTAAATACAAATATAAAATTAAACATAAACTAAGCTCACATTTAAAAACGCCTATAGAGTACTAGAATGTTATAGTAACAGTGCTCTATCCAAGCATACCTTATTCCAAGGGAATGATCATACATTTAAGTTTATGGTGATGGATATTAATGTACTAAGCCTACGAGAAGGTGACATCATAAATATAACAGGAGGTAGAGTGGTTAAGTGGATACTCACAGAGCTAACAGGGGTAGAGGCCTCAATGAGAGGGCATCCCTAAAACCCCCACACTTGGAGACTGAGAAATGTACAGACATGACTAAGAGTTAGTCCCACTCTGTTTATTAGTATGTATTTTTTAGAAGTCATCATATTTTATGCTTAGACATATTTATTGCTAGGCGCTTATATATATATATATATATATATATATATATATATATGTATATAAAGAATTTATTATATATAACATGTATGCCACGGTGGTGCAGCAGTAGCATTGTTGCCTCACAGCAAGAGGTTCTCCCGTTCTATTCTCAGCTAGAGTGCGGGGAGTGCCTTCTGTGTGGAGTCTGCATGTCCTCCCTGCGGTAGGGTGGGCATTCGAAAGACATGCGTAAATGGGCGTGCCTTCGTTGAAGGTTGAATGTCGAGCTGGCACCTCGGCGTTCGTGAAAATCTACTGCCAATCATTAGCGGACCAGAGTTCCGCTGTGGCGACCCCTAACCAGGAAAAGCCGAAAGACAACAACATAACATGTAGAAGGTTGTTTTATAATAAGTCTGTAGTTAGAAGCTGCTATTTTATGACAGCCTCGCCATAATGACAGAGGCAAGTTTATGTAAAGATGGTATATGTCTTTAAATTGTGGATTCACATTTGAACCTGATTCTCTGAATCTTATTGTTTGACCTATTATATTTAAATATCTGTTTAAGATGCTTTTATTGGTCTGAAGAAGCTCACCGCAAAAGTGCTTACCGTTTTTTATTTTATGTAATAAAAGTTTTATGGTTCGTATTCTGCCTAGCTACCTCACTGGTATCTTGTGTGCTTGAGTAGTTGTATTTACACATTTAAAAAGGTTCAACAAATTTGACATGTCCTCTAATATTATATTTTCTATAAGTTATTCTACAAATGTCCAATACTTGTCCAGCTGTTGCTTTCTTGTAGTTGCCCAGAATTACTATGCTTTCGCCACTGTGGAAGTATGTCTGTTGTGATTCTCAGTGTTCTGAAGGATAATTAAACTCTTCATGTAATATACTGACCTTTTGAAAAACATCTCATGTTATGCAGCATTTTCCATTCTTCAGCAGTTAATGATACTGTTCAGTGTTTCAAGATCAATCTTGATAATGGCTGCCATTCTTGCATTTAAATGTCTTACTTGCTCTGCAGAGTGGCAGGAGCTGGGCACTCCTAGGCTAGATAAGAGCCCTACAGCCACGTTCATTCCTACTTGATAACTGTTCCCCCTATGGCAAGGGACAGGTAGCAGAGTGTGTGCCAATCTGTAGGTCTTGTGGATTGGCCTGCCCTTCTCTCACCAACTCTCAATAGCTACCTGATTAAGAGAATGGCAAGCACATTCCTCTACACACCTACCTTCCCTGCCCAGTGGTATGTATGTGCCACTATCAGTGCTAGCTTTGCCTGGTTGCTTCCATGGGTGATCACCTACCCATCTGTTAATGTTGACAGTGTAGCATGGCCAGCCTCCTTTCCTCAGGATGGGTGACAAGTCATCTTGGCTGCATAAACCCATCCTCATCATCAACCACCCAATTTTCTACATGGGGTTGGGGTGTCAGATGGACTGTCTCTATCTTAAAGCCAGACACAACCTTCTTTAGCACTCATGCCTGATTTTGTCCCAGGTCTTCACTCACACACTGCATCCACTTCTTTTCTGGATGTCCCCGATGCCCTTGCTCCAACGAATCCTACCACACCTAATTCCTGTAGGACCTGCGCTGTTAGTATTCTCTTTGTAATTTGTAATCTTACAGCATTCTAACTACTAGTGATATCTTTCAAGCCAATCAGATAAGATTCCTAGGTGAGGGAAGTGACAGTGCTCCATAGTCTTAGTACCTGATGCCACCTAATTTTTGCTCACTTGTAATAACCAAATGTATGGAATCCCCTGCATTAATGCCACATCTTGTCTTCTGTAAAATGGCTTTTCTGTAGATAAATACATACAGTGTATCAGTTTGATATGCTAATCTCAGATTTTTCCCCATTACATGCAGTCTACCTTTTTCCATGTTTCTTCCATTGCTCTTGGGATAGATATTTTACGTCTGACTGTTTTGCATCTAATCCTTAATGCTTGTCATACTGTTCAATTTCCTTTCCCACAAATTTTGTATAGCTGCTGCTCCCTCCACCTTTTCTAAAAGCCATCTGTTTATAGCAATAACAGTCTGCCCATGTCTGCAGATTGTTAATGAGCAGCTATACTGTGTTTACCAGCTTAGAATAGGTAAACCATTGCTTGGTATCAGTGTTGAATTTTTTTTTTCCTTCAGAACTTCATACTCTAGCAATATACAGATATATTGTTTTCCCCTAGATACATTATGCCATTTTTATTTTTGCCTTTGCCTGCTATTGCCAACTTCCATAATTACCAGTGTAAATCTTAACTGCTAGCTATTTAATAATATTACTAATCAATCCCAGACCTAATCATACCTCTCAACTGTACAGATTTTCGTAGAATATCCAGATTTTTGCCTCATATTTTTGGTGGGTTTCTCCTAAAATCTATACTTTTCTGGCAAATGGCTGAGGATTGAAGTCATTAAATAATGACAAACATTTGAGTTAGACTCCACATCCTTCAGAAAATTATTGCTAATGCAAAACCTATTCTATCAACTTTCTAAGTTTGTAAGAGCAATATTTAAAATCTGTCCTTATTTGTGCCCCCATCATTTTAGGCTTTGTCGATTTTTTGCTCTAAGGTTGAGAGGTATGACTTCAGTGTAGGTCACTTCTTCAAAGTAAACCATCCTGCCATCCCTTTACGTATGCTGTGAGTTATTTGAACAGTGTTTTGTCTTTTAACACCTTTATTGAATTCTCACTTAAGACATAGACAAACATTTTTGTATAATGGAGAACAAACCATATTATGTCCCCATTTACAAACATTATACATCACATATATTCTTTAGTACAGTTTTCAGTCCAATTCCTGCCTTCCCTTAAACCTCACTGCTGCTCCAAAACATTATTCTGCACATATTATTCCTACAATTTCAATTTTTTGTATGTAATTTGCTCCTACCATTTTCTGAAGGTTCCACTTTTTTGTTTTCCAATATTCAATGCTTGAAATATAGTTAGTTTAGACTTTGATATCCATACTTTTTTGGCATCCACCAGAATTAAACTTAGCAAGGCCTTACTATGTCTAGGCAATTCAGGCCCTGTCTCTCAACTCAAAAAAATAATTTCCTTAGTTACACCCATTTTTTCACCCAATATTCCTGGCAGACACTGCAGGGAATTGTTAGTCTGAGAACTCGTTACACTCTCAAAATATAAAATGCCCTTCATAATACTGTAGCAATATTCCTGACACAAGTAATCTCCAGCCAAGGATTGCCCAATGTCCGGCCAGTATACCAATGTATGTCACATGTATACTTCTCGCACAAGGCATAGGTCATAAAGGTGACGCACAAATGTACATACCTCAGAACGTCTTTGCCGCCAGTTTGAATGGCATCATTGAATACTCGTCTGAACAGACTTCTGTTCTGGTTACCGAGCCATGTTTCAGATAAGTGCCCCATTGGGGTTTCTTCCTATCTTCTGTTTTTGTGAAGTTGCATGTCATCCAGAAAAGGAAAATGTCAATTTGGGAGGCATATTTCCCATAAATATCATGAGCATCTCTTCTGTTTGGGTGCTTCTTATGACCATATGCAGTGTTCTATCTGTCAAACCTTTGTCACTAAGACCCTACTTGGTCAGAAAAACAGTGTCTGAAGTTGTTAGTGCAAGGTGCTTTAGTGGTGTTTTCCCGTCCCAGGGGTCAGTCAGCCACCTGCCAAGAAAAAGGCCAAAAAACTTGAGTCTAACTCAGCTGCTGCCCATCCTTCCCCAGACGTCTGTCTCGAGGCTGGTGAAAGCCCAGAGGATTGTCTGGTTTTGCTTTTGATTCCTCTGCTGCGTCACTTTCAGAGGCCATGCATGGATCCGACGACTTGCACGTCATCTGAGGCTTTACAAACATTTCCTCCAGGCATTGAGGGAAAACCTCTGCTGATTATATCAGAGGGACTGAGAGGGATTCTGCAGTTTCTAGTTTTGGAGAAGATTCCTACTACATTGATAGTGTTGGCAGGGGGTCCAAACCTCCTAGGGAGTTTTGGGCAGACATCCCTCAAAAAAGAAAAGCAACAAAAAATAAATAAACATTTCCCCAAAAGATCCCCAACATGAATTGCAGGCTTTAACCTGGGGGCTGTAATGCTTTGATGGCCTTGAAGCCTTCTTGAGGAGTCTATCTACCTGCTCCTCCCTGATCATCATCTCCTCTTAAGAGGCCTAGGGAGCAAGAGTCTTCTTATGTGGATTTGGATTGTGGGGAGATCTATGGCATATTCTTCTCAGATCTCTTCTCATTTGGATTATGGATCTGAAGAAGAGGTTTGTATTTATTTATTTACTTGACTTTTAACTGGGATAGTCCAGTGGGCCAGAAGAACCCATTTTCAGTGGGGGCCCAGGAAGAAATACTCCATGGTACAAAAAAAAATAATTCAGAATTGCAAATAAAATAAAAATATCAACTGGTTTGTAAAATAAATTACAATCAGTAACACAGGAGTAGAAGTAGAAGTTTTAAGCATTGCAATTATCATACGTTAGTTTTATACAATCAGTATAAGCAGTCCCATGGCATATATGTTAATAAGAGTTTTAAATACAGTGTGCTTTCATATGTAGGTGACTAGGGGAACAGAAAGAGGAGAGGAGAAATTATGTGGGGCTTAGTGCAAGTACATATCCAGCATGGAGTAAAGTGGAAATGGAGGGAAATTTTAAAATGATGGTGGTTTTGAATAGATCTAATGGTTAGAGGCAAGGCAATCCAGTTTTTACCTATTGGGTGAGAGTAAAGTAACTTGCCAGGAGGGAGATTAGGTTTATGTACCTGTAGTAGTTTCTGATCCCCTGATCTAAGGGGTCTGTTAGGGTAGTAATAGTTGAATGTAAAGCTTAAGGCAGGACAGACTTTGGGTCTGAAGAGTACTTTGAGTAGTGGTTAGCTGCAAGTAGTAGAGGTAGTTAGGTAGTTCTGGCCAATTTAGCGAATGAAGAACAGAGCAGTGATGGGTGGAGTACTTGGAGTTAGTTGCAAATTTGACAGTTTTGTTGTAGCAAGACTCAAGTTTGTGTATGGAGGAATTTTGTAAATTAGTCAGTACAGGGGCACCTTTGCCTCCCAGATACAATCCTTCAATTCTTTAATGCCCACAACTTCTCTGGTTGATGTAAAAAAAAAAAAAAAAAAAAAGCCTCTCCTAGACAATTAGACTAAAAACCTTTGCACTGCTTGCATCTTCGTATCCATAGCCATAAAAAAGAGCTTCCATTTTCTTAATTTTTTGTAGTTTTTTAGTCTCTTCCCACATATCCTTAGCTACCATAACATAATCTTTTTTAATTCATAATCCTAAATAATTGTATCATGTACCTGTAGATGTGGATATTGCTAAACCAGTTCATAATTGGACATATAGTTTACAGCTAATAGCCTTTGTTTTATCTTCTTTAATTCTATAAAAAAAATGGAAACTGCCTCAGAATGTTACCTAACACACAGAGATGTAATTTTCTGTTTTTTTTTTTCCAGTACAAAATAATATCCATGTATAAAGCCACCAGTTATCCCTGAGTCCTTGTTTTCTCTCAGCGATTCTAAATATAATGCAAATAAAGGGGAAAGAGGACACCCATTCCTGGTTCTTCTTTTCAGAGACACCTTATCAGAGAGGATACCTCCCACTTTTCTTTTTGCCTATGATCCCTTATATATCTTCCTAATTAACCTTATTGTATCAGAAAATGCAAATACTTCCATTGCCCTACTCATAAAATCACAGCTTACTCTGTTGAATGATGTCTTTGTATAAAGACCCACCAATGACTGCAGTATTTTTTAATATTCTAATTCCCTCTGGATTGTTATCTTTTATTAATGTTGACAAGTGTTTGCCCCCCCCTCCCCTCACAAAACCACATTGAATCATTTCTGTCAGTTTTGGCAACAACTTTGGCATTCTTTTATTATAGATAAATCCTAGTTTAAAATTGAAATAAGCCTGTATGAAGCTGGGTGTGGTGCTTTTTTTTGTTTAATACTATTTCTCGATATTACCACCACAATACTGTTTCTAGGTATTACAACCACCACAACTTTCTTCCAAACAAAACCTTCCAGATCTTTGACTTTTCTCCTCCTAGCCTCCAAACTTCCCCAGGAATGCCATCTGTTCAGAGACTTTCCTGCAGATCAATTACACGTCAGTTTTTACATCATCCCTCCTGTTTTAACTGTTAATTATTGAGCTTTATTTGCCCATAACCTTGGCATACTTAAGTCTCCAAAAAATATTTCCATTTGTGCTTTTGAAACAAAACACAAATGACCTTGAGGAAAAAGACCGCAGTAAAAGTAGAAAAAACTCCAAACTTCACTTTGTTAGCGTAACGCTTTCATTTAAACAAATTGAGCTTCTTCAGATAAATTCAAATATAACACTCCAGCCATTTAAATCCATTGCAATTAAAAATACAGCAATCCAGTCATAGTACATCATTACCCCTAAGTTGGTTAAAAACACAATACCAACATGCGATTAAAAGTGCTATGCTTATAAAAAGAATAAAATTATTGCATAATAAATAATTAATTGGAACCCCACTCAAATATTTCAGCTATTTAATGCTTTTAATATTAATAAGCAAGCAATAGAACATATTTTGTTTAAACCTGGCCAGCTGTAAGCATTCAGTTTCAGCTGTCATAAAAGCTCCTCCGTTTCTAAAGTTAAGCTTGTAGGTCCACCCTGGGGTCCTAAACTAATGGCATCTATAGCCATATACTTAAAACAGTGATTCGAAAATGGTTTACACTGTTTGGCCAAAGAATTAACATCAGATTCTTTGCAAATAGCGCATTCATGTTCATAGACCCTATCCCTGAATCTGTTGTCAGTCTTGCTAATATAGAAACATGGAACAATGTTGGCAAGTAGCTATATACACTATCCCTTTAGAATTGCAATCAAACTTGTACCAAATCCTATACTCTCTCCCTTGTACATAAAATGAGTTGCCAGTATACATTTTTGAACACCAAGGACAACAGCTGCTTTATCATTTGTGGTGGTCTAATCTGAGTTTTACTACCAGACTTTTCCAGAATGGATTTAAAATTAAATCCCCTCCTATAAACAGCTCTAGGGGTCAAATCAAAATGTTCCCTAAACTTTGATTCCTCCATCAATATCCTCCAATTCTTAAATGAAATATTAACTGTTCCCCTCTAATCTTCGGTTTCAATCCAGATTCATCGGTACATTCTAAGCCAATTTCATCAGATTGATCCCTCATGAGTTACAATTTGAACAGACCCCCAAAATGGGGCGAAAGTCATTTTTTAACTCACTAAGTAAAACACTAGGATATAACCCCTCTTCTCAAGCATGGAAATCAGAAAATTACATTCTTGTAAGAAATGTTTCTCCAATGCAGCCATTCTGGCAGCACGTACCAACTGGCCTTTAACAACATGAACATGCTATTGGTAAGGAATGTGATGTTAATTCTTTGGCCAATCACTGTAAACAGTTTTTATATCACTGTTTTAAATATATGGCTATAGATGCTATTAGTTTAGGACCCCAGGATGGACCTGTAAGTTTAATTTTAGAAAAGGAGCTTTTCTGAAAGCTGAATGAATGCTTTCAGCTGGCCGGGTTTAAACAAATTGTGTTCTGTTTCTTGCTTATTAAAAGCATTAAATCATTGAAATATTTGAGTGGGGCCCCAGTTATCTATTATGCATGAATTTTATTCTTTTTATAAGCATAGTACTTTTAATCGCATGTTTGTATTGTATTTTTAACAAACATAGGGAGAGGGGATAGGTAATTATGTACTATGACTGATTGGTGCATTGTTAATTGAAATGGATTTAAATGGTTGGAGTGTTACATTTGAATTTATCTGAAGAAGTTCAATGTGTTTGAATGACAGCATTGTGCTAATAAAGTTGCTTGACAGAGGCACAGAAAAATGATAGGCATAGTTTTTATTCAAACTAAAGGGGTGGCGAAAGCCACATAACTATGGGCTAGGCTTATAAATGCCCTTGGGCAGATAGCCTAGTATGAACCTATGAACCTATAAAGTGAAGTTTGGAATTTTTTCTTAATTTAAAATTTCCATGCCATCACTAATACTTTTATGTAATCTGTTCCTTGTTACATGCCTCCTAAGTCAGCGTGCTAAAGGTTTTGTGCTATAGAGTTATGAAAAAAAGTTGCTTAACAGCAATCTTTTAAATTACTACTTATTAGAACACCCCTTATTTTCTCTGTAGCCTTCTGCTGTTGCACCTCTTCTTCTGAGAAATTCCCCTTATTCTGCAATACTTTAGCATTTGTCATTCTTTTTACTTCTTAACCATATCTCTTTCTCACTAGCTATAACATATGAAGTAACTTCTGTCTTCCCTAATTAATGATCATAATTTCCAATATCCAGTCCTTAAAATGCTCTCTCTCTTAACAGGTATGTGGATAAATGCCAGTGTCATTTTTACTTCATTACCATGCATTTTTATCTTGGTGGTGGTTGGTGTATGATCTGAAATGGTTACTGGATGTCTCAAAGCATTCAATTAAATACATATGTTCCTGTGAATTACAGTTTTTGTCCAGTCTAACCCAGTTATTGTACCTTGGAGAATATGTAAATTCTGTCCAAGTTCCTACTACTGAGTTTGTGTCTTCCATACAAAAAAAAATTTTCATAAATTTCTTCAGAAATGTACCCTTTTATATTTTCCATTTAGGTCCAACAAATACATCTTCACTGTTGAAAATCTAATTCCCATCCCCATCTATAAATAATATTCCCTGTTGAAAGCTGAGCATTTCTTCCAAAATCTTCTCGAACTCCATAATATTTTAGGTGGAGTGTAAATACATGTCAGCATAATCCTTCTCCCTTGCCTGTAGCCCCTTAATACCATCCTCGTCTATCACTGTTGCAGTTCCACTAGCAATTAGTATAAGTACTCCCCTTTTCCTTTGTCCTTGATATTCTCTTGAATATCCATACAGAAATCCTTTCTTAACCAAATTCATATGTTCATTTCTTTCCAAATTCACACTTTGAAAATATATCTCCTGTGGCATTGCTATTTGCACTTTGCATTTATTAATATAATTTAGTATTACCTTTATCTATACCTGTGAGGCCAGTCGCATTCCAACATAATATGGATAAGGGTAACCATTATAAGAAGTTGACAGCTTTTTAAATGTCCATTTCCAGCTTTTATAATGTTTGGCAGGTTGATCCTTTATGCACCTTTTTTGTCATTTCCACTTAAACCTGTCACATTTTACAAGACTTTGTTTTAAAGAAAACCTTCAAAAAAAAGCCAAACGCATTCTAAGAACACCTCCATAGTTTATTAACTTAAAACAAATTCACAAAACTATATACATCTTCACTTAATGAAGTTTAACCTTCCTGAAAGGAGCAATTGTCTTAAAGCAACAGCTGTACCCACAGGCATTACCCAAGCTAAAATTAAGGTTACCCATGCTAAGGCATATGTTACACCCTATGTTCCTAAGTACACTAATTGATGTTTGACCTTTTATCTCTATTCCCCTCCGAGATGTGAAAACAGCTTGTATACTTTCAGAAAATATTAACTTTTAGCCTTATGGAAAAGTGTACATGCTATAATTCAATAAAAGTAAATAACTGTTCTGTTAAATGAATTGAAGGTATTTAGGCTGCTAGTAAAGTAATGTCTTATTCGCTTCAAAAATGTAAAACTTTTTTTTTTTTTTTTTTTTTTTCCTTAACAGAGCTGCTTGCTCTTGTAATTTTACATTTCTTTTAGCAAATAATGCTCAGAACTCTGGGTTAATTGCCTGCACCTATAAGTCAGCTTGACTCCGTAGAAACATAAGAACAGAATATGCAGCTGCCCTCAGCTGCAGACTGCTCAACTCACACTGAATATTTATTTAATAAAGGAAAAATGCAAACCAGTATCATTACAAATGCAAGAGATTCCACCCCTTTCATTACATTCATGGCCTTTTCTTTTGATTAACGTGACAATATTAATAGACATTTACCAATGCAAAAGTAATAGAAAACATCTCAACTCTACATATGGTATAATTAGTGCACTTTTTCACCCCATCTCCCATACCTACAGCCCAAGATTACAGCATATTAACTTAAATGTGATTTTTGTCCTGCCATTCTTTTCTCTTTTTAGAAAACAACACAAAAGCCGCAGGTATCAATGTGGACCTGTGGCTTTTTTCAATGTTTTTTTTTCTTTTTACATTGTAATGCCTGCATTTCTTAAAAGAAAAAAGTACTTGCTTAACATACAATCACTGAAAAGACTCCTCGTTTCATTATACCTCTGACTGCATACTGCACAAATCTGTTTTACTGTATAACATGCAGTTTATATCCTAAAATGTTTTTTACAAATACCGTTGAACAGAAATTGTTACTTTTTCCTTTAGTGTTCTTCTAAACATTAATGTGATGAATCAACTATATGATATTTAGTCTACCCAAAAGTTTAACAAAGTCAATAAAAGTCCAATCTTTTTTCGCCAATTTTTTCATGTAAAGCCATATTTCACAAACCTGATTGGTGCTTTGTAGTCTCACATTTATTTACTAATTTCAGTTTTGCTGGTCTTCTGTTCACCTCTCTTTCCTAACACCAGACTCTGGTTCATGTTCAATGAACTCTTGATTCTTCTTCTCAGCTCCTGTGCTTTTCTTCCGTCTAGTAATCAGTTTACTTTAGAATATTGGAAACTATTTCAGTGGTAAAGATTCTGTACGAGTGTTATTGTCAGAAGAATGAGAAGTAGAGTTTCCTTTTGTTTGATGGCTCACTTTTTATTGGACAAAGTTTTATATTTCCTTCTTGACCTGTTCCACATCAAAAATGCAGGGTTCCAAATGGAGAGATGAAAAGTCAGCAAGCAAAGGAGAGTAGTAGTGCTGAAATTGCATTAAACTTCAAGTCTTGGTGAGTACCTTCACGAGGTGGACCCAGTTCTTCACAGAATCTCACCAAGCTGAGACAGATATACAGAGTGTATTTATATGGCATATATATCATGGACAGAAGTAGGTCAAAAATGAAACAATATATCTGGGTGCACAAGCCCCAGGATAAAAAAGTGCCCAAAAATGACCGTGTAGAATGCTCAAAATATGGAAACATTCATACAATGGGGCCAGACCTGGGGAAGATGACCCCTCTGTTGTGAAAGGAAGTAGCAGTCCAAAAAAAAACTGATAGGCCAAAGGAGAGCCATAAAGATGATAGTGGGCTATTGAGGAGAGGAAAGAAGTTATATATTGGTACTGTTATGCAAAAAGCACAGAATTTCTAGACACAAGATATACATAACTAATTAACAAAAATACTTCTTTGTAAAAAGCAGTATATAGACCAAGAAACTTTGATCTGTTTGGAAAAAGAAGCATCTGAGGAGTGCAAAAATATAAACAAAACCTAGATATTTTTGAAAAGTATAAAAAAGAAATATGGGCATGGGAAAGCGAGAGATTGGATATGGTGCAATATTTATGCAAGGGCAAAAGCCAAATTAATCAACATAAAGAATGCAATCCCAAAGATATTTGAAAAGAAATAGACAAAGGCATCACGACATGGAAAATTTCACAATAAAAAATATCACAATGAGGGAATGAAGAAAATAAGATTAGTAGATTTGAAGTTAAAACAAATAGAAGTTGAAGTTATGCAGTGCATATGAAGTGAAGGATTTGATGTAGAAGGTCTAACACAGGTTATATCACAGCATGATGGAACAAGCCCCCAAAGTAAAGAGAAACAGGAAGATCAGGAGACATCTGAAGAAGAAACGTGGACATGGAAAAGAGAGATTTAATATGGTGTAATATCTATGCAAAGGATTTTATTTTTAATTTTTGTACTAAGTACATTTAGTTGGTTATTTTAACATTTTGGAGTTTGTAATGGGTATTTTTTAAGATGTAATTTTTATGGGAAGAGACAAGATGGCAGTATAGGAACACACTCTGTATAAGGAAAACTGTGCATTTGTTTATCTGCAAAGCTTGTAAATATCCAGGTATAGTTAAACTTTTTTTGGCACATTTAAATTATTTATTAAAATGGGGTTTGATGCTTGGTGGTATTTCATTTGTTATAATGATTATGATGTGTTTTAAAGAATAGGACTTGATGGAGTAAAAGATTGTTTTAAGGTTAAATGTGTTTTAATTGAATGATTTGCACGTCAATTGTGGTTATTTAAGGACTCGAGGGATGGATGAGATATCTGATAGTCATGGTGTATGACGAAAATGCTGTGTGTGTTAAATGCGTTGGAATGTTTTTTTACAGTTTTGGCTCTCCATATTTTATATAATTATAGCCAAGCTTTTGGGCTGGCCTTATTGCTTCCCAGTGCCATTTGCTTTTTTAGTGGTTCGTGTTTTTTGGCACTTTACTCGTCTTTGTGGTTTTGACCTATGCAAAGGAGAAAGTAAAAAAACTAATCACTACAAAAAGAGCAGCACCAAAGATATTTGAAGAGAAATAGACGCAAAGGAATCCAGATATGGAAAACTTTACAATACAAAAAATAAGACTGCGGAAAATTAGAAAAGGAGATGAGTAATGGAGAAGTTAAAGAAATAGAAACTGAAGTTATGGAGTTCCTCCAGAGTGACTCAGTGTAGAAAATCTAATTCAGAAAGCACCACAACAGAATAGAGTAATGGGCCTCCAAATTAAGTGGAAGTCAGTGGAATGGGAATCAATTGGTCAGGTGCCATATGAAGATATTTTGGAGCCTCCCACAGGAAACCAGTATAAATGTTCACTTGATGCTGGACAGCAAGTGAAGGAATAGAAAACTGGGGAAACTGACACAGTTAATTCTGAGGAATGATAGGCCAATGAGTTCCCATATGACAGAGCAACGGATGGCACAGGATGAAATTGAAGAGAATGTGGCACAGGAAGATGCAATAGAACTTTCTATAGAATGCCCACAGGAAATGGAAAACAAAAATGTGCCCACAGTTTTGAGGCAAACGAGCTAAGAGAAGAGTTGCTTGACTTAATAGAGATAGACCTATCAAGATCAATGAAAGAAATCGACTGCAGATGATCAATAAAATCCCAAAAGTCAGAAGTTTGATAAAACAAATGAACACAGTAATTTAGACTGTCCATAGAGATCCATGCAATATAACAAAAGTAAACAGGATATATTACTGTACAGCTTAATTAATAACTGATAAAGTTCTACCACAAGAACACAGGGGAGTGAGGGAGAGAAAGGGGAGAAATCAAATACCATCATGGAAGTATCGAATACAGAAAAGTATAATGCAAACAAGACAAGAAGCGTCACTGTTAGAGGAGCAGATCAACAAAAACGTTTAGAAAGATAGACGTGATAAAAGCAATGTGCAGTAGAAGAGCAGATCAGGCTTGATCATGCACTGTCACAAATAAACTAAAAATCTCAGCACAGGCAGAAAAACTTAGAAGATATGCAGATAAACATTCAAGGAAAAGTACAAAATAAGCAATTTGATGACCCAAAAAAAGTTTTATAGACAATTGGGAAACAAGGTAAAAGGAATTGAAAGACCACCAAAAATAGAAGAAAGTTAAATTTGGAGAAGTATCTATGAAGATCCCATGGAACATAATAGAGATGCTAAATGGATAGAAGTAAAAGAAAGAATAAGATGTTTAAAGGTACAGGACATGAAATGGGATGAAGCCAGAGCGATTGAACCAAAGTTAAGAAAAGCCTCTAACTGGAAACCTTCAGGCCCAGATGCAGTACCTAACTTCTCATTAAAAATATTATCTTTGCACAAGCATTTAGCCATGCATAAGAACTATTTATATGCATTCCTTGAACAGACACAAACCTAGCTAACAGGAAAAACAATGCTCCTGCTTGAGTGAACCTGCAAGCTACCTCAGATATTTATAGACCAATAACTTGCCTTCTGACGCTGTATAAACTATACACTGGAATTGATGCCGACAGAGTTTAGTCTTTTAGAAGAAAACTCAATTATGACAATAGAACAAAAGGGCAATAAAAGAACGTCCTATGGATCAAAGGATTTTTTTTTAGTCAGTGGAGAACTGTAAAAAGGGGAAGAATCTAAGCATGGCATGGATTGACTGCAAAAAGCATTTGATAGTATCCCACATTCATGGATAAGAGAGTGCTTAAAAATGTATGAGATGCACCCTACAGTGATGGACTACATTAGTGACCATGATACAGTGGCAGACCACTTTGAAGTTAAGCATGATAAAGGACAAATTATTATTCCAGGGATAAAATTTCAAAGGGGGATATTCCAGGGTGAGACTCTCACTGCTGTGATTCTGCCTTGCCCTTAACCCATTAAGATGTCTACTTAACAGCTTAGGCCATGGCTATAATTTGGCTCCCAGAAAACAGTGTGTAAAGACTTATCCTCTCTGTCGATTTAAAACTGTATAGCTTATCGGATGAGGAACTGAAAGCACTACTGCATGTTGTCAAAACTTTTTCAGATGATATAAGAATGTCATTTAGACTTGACAAATGTGCAAAACAACCTTTAAAGCAGGAAAACTGCAGCACCAAGAAAACCCGTTTGTGACAAGAATGTGATGTAAAAGAACTTGAGCAGCAGGGAGTGTATAAATATTTAGGAATCGATGAAAGATCAACAATAAAACATTAACAAATGTGAATAAAACTTGGTAAGCAGTACTTTAGAAGACTTGAATTAATCCTGAAAACAATGTTGACACCTAGGAACAAAATCTAAGCTATAAACCAATTTGCTCTTCTGTCCTAACTTACAAGTTTTGGAGTGATTGAATGGCCCCAAAACATGTTGGATAGATTAGATAGGAAAACAAAAATGATGCTTCATGCTCACTAAATGATTTATAAAAATCAGTAAATACCAATATTATATATTCCCCATTCTGAAGGAGGTCTGGACCTCCTTGAAATTGATTACATGTATAGATCTGCAATTGTGGGCCTCCACACACATCTGCTGACCTCACAAGACTCAAATGTAGTGAAAGTACTGAAACATGAGAATAAATCTAAGATGACTTCCCTGCTTAGGCTAGCAGAAGCATATCACCATCAAGCAAGAATGGAAATCAAACCACAAGCAGATAAAAATCAAGCAGCAACTGAATGTACCAGGAAACGAAAGAATATAAGGTGAAGGACCAGAGGAGAAGGCAAGAAATGTGGAAAATGCATAAATATAGTTGCAAGTGTAGAAAACTTCTGGAAGAACCTTGTGTTATCAGAAATGAACTCGGGGAATGGTTAAGGAGAGGCAAATTCAAACCAAGAGATGAAAGGTTAATATTGGCGGCACAAGATAGCGGGCTATGTACACGGTTTACAAAGTCCATTGAACATGTGAAACAGACAAATGTAGGTTTTGTAAAACAGAATCACAACTTTTTGCTGGCTGTGACATACTAATGGCAGGAGGACTGCATACTGAAAGGCATAATAATGTGGCAAGATTGTTGCACCGGGGATTGTGCAAACATTATGATACTGAAGTGGCTGAAAACATGAGCCACAAAGCATCATCATAAAATGAAGTTAACATCACATGGGCTCATCCATTACAAACAGTTCAAAAGATAGATGCTATAAAATGGATATAGTGGTCCGTGAAAAGACAGAAGTAACACTGACCATTGAAATCACCACATCCAGTGACTACAGTGTCCTGTGTACAGAGAGACTGTCATAAAATATCATGATTTGCAAGCAGAAACAAGAGGAATGTGGAAGAAAGATGCGCAGATAGATCCAATAGTAGTACCAGCAAATGGGTGTTATAAAAAAGAATCTAGAATCCTATTTAGATATGTTGCCAATACATGCAACTCTGTATGAATTGCAGAAGGAATCATTACTGGGCATACTGCGAGTGCTGCAAAGAGCACTTATGGCTGACATCAGATTGAAACAATACTGATTTCATGAACTTCACTCATACTTTGACTTAGGAATGGTGTCCATTCCCATCATGGTATTAGAAAACCAAAAGATTTGGAGAGATTAAAAAAGGCAGACTTTGGTTCATGTTCAATGTACTCTTGATTCTTCTATTCAGCTCCTTTGCTTTTTTTTTCTCTCTAGTAGTCATTTTACTTTAGAATACTGGAAAAAATTTCAGTGGGAAAGTTTCTGTATGAGTTTTATTGTCAGAAGAATGAGAAGTAGTTTCCTTCTGTTTGCTCACTTTTTGTTGGACAAAGTTTTATTTTCCCTCTTTAGGCTGCTCTGCATCAAAAATGGCTTTAATCCTTCATGAAAAAAAATGACAGCTGGATACACCAATCTGAATCTTATACCTGCTGTTGCAGTACCTGCTGTTGCCACTAGGTGGCTCCCTTCCCCTAGGGAAATTTCCCTCTGAAAACAATTTCTACTCAGTAAACTCTCTTTTTTACCCTCTGTTAGCCCCCATCGTGCTTCACTGCCTCTATCTACTTTCTCCAACTACTTATCCAAGCAAACACGGTCGCCTAATGAATAATACTTCCTCTTTATACCTAAACATATACAGAGATATGCTAGCGGTACAGTATACCCATGATGGATTATTTTAACCTCCTCTGCTCAGCTGCTTTTACATACAGTGTTTCAGTTTAATTAGAGCTTTATCACAGATTGGTCTGTTCTATTTTAAATGCTTAAGTTAGTAGTCCAAGATTGCTTATTTTAACCTTGACTGCTTAATTGTTTGTATATCTAGTGTTTCTATTCTATTGGAAGTTTACCACTGATTGCTTTGTACGATATAAAGTGCCTAGTTTAAACTGGTCAATTAGCCCATAGATATAAGAATTATCAGATCTAGCTGTTGCTCCAACACACTTAAAATAGCTTTTTCTGTTTGTCTGCACTACTTCCAAATTGAACTGTGGCTGAATTTAGACTGTATTCCTAGAAAAAGTGATTACTGTATTTTTAGTAGAGCTTTATCAAGGTTTTGTTTGCCCAATAATTATAGCATCTCCTGATTGTTTTACCTGAATCTCTTCTTCTTTGGCTCTTCCCACTCCATTCACCCTTTGGGCTCACTCTGCTCCCCTACCCTCTCCCCAATTTCCACACGCCCCCACTACTCCCACACTTGTACTACACTAACCCCTCCCTTCTCTAAATTAGCCACACCCACCCAACAAGCTGAGCCAATCTAAAATCATCTTCTATATCCACTCCCCAACAAACTTCTTCCACCCCCACCTATTTCCATTACCACTCCCCCTCTCCTGCCAACATATCCATCATGTATTCAAGGACTCCCCTCTCTTCAAAGAAAACAATCCCACTGTTCTACCTTACACCCCTCCCTACTATACTTTCTGCCTATGAATACCAATACGTGCCCAACTATCAACCACAGCAATTTGTATCCCTACAGAAACCCCTCCACCCTCTCATCCCCACTATCACTTGAGCTTAGCTCCAAAACCTCTCCACCCACTACGCACACCTCACTTAAACCCAAATACAAAGAACTACTACCAACTCCTACGGAAACTCACCAAACTCATACAAAGTCTACACAATCTCATAGCTGATGGTGACATCCATCCCAACCCAGGCCCAAAGACACCATCAACCAGAAATCCAATAGTTACAACCCCTACAAACATAAGAAATGCACATAATGCCCCTAATTCATTCCTGATCTGTCATCTAAATATCAGAAGCATAAACAACAAACTTCATCAACTGCATGCACTCATAGATATAAACACACATGATGTTTTCTGCCTTACAGAAACCTGGCTTAAACCCACTACCCCTGATACTGAGATCTTACCCCCTCACTACAATATAGTTAGATTTGACCGTAAAGTTAAAAAAGGTGGAGGTGTAGCCATCCTGTATAAATCCTCTCTAGAACTAACTACATTTAACATTCCCCCCGAACTAATAGATCCCAAAACTGAAATAATAGTCTCAAGAATTCAGATCAACAAAAACAAAGCCATAAACATAGTTTGCAGTTACATTCCTCCTGGCAACAACGTAAACTCCTTAGAAAGCATACTCCAATGGTTATCCTTCTCCCACCCCCAAGAAACAGTTATACTAGGTGACTTCAATATTGACTTGACAACCTGTTCAACGCAATTCCCATCCACACATATTAACCTACATGGTTTCTCCCAAACCATAACTACCCCTACCAGACTCAGTAAATCCAACAACAAAGAAAGCATAATTGATTGGATCTTAAACAAACAATCCCCAGTTATACAAAACAGGAACCCAACCTGAAGACATGAGTGACCACCTATTAATTTATATAATTCGCAAAAGAGAAGATATACCCCACCAAACCACCTTTATCAACCGCAGAAATTTAAAAAACTTCAACCAAAATAAATTCCTAAATGATCTTAGCCTATGTAGATGGGCCAAACTTAAAACACTACCCCTAGACCAAGCAGTCTCCAAATTCAACACAACCTTCCTTGTCATCTTAGACGGCCACGCCCCAACACAAAGAGCAAGAACAAAAAACAGAATAGCACCTTGGCTAAACAATACTACCAGACAAAAACTGGCATCTAGAAATATGGAGAGCCACCAAATCACCACTTGACCACATAAAATACAAACAAATTAAAAGCGAAACTAAAAAATCTATTATGCTAGATAAACAAAACTACTATCTTAATCTACAGCAAAAACACCAAACTCAACCTCAAAAATTTTGGTCATGTCTTAATAAGCTACTCCAACCGGGTAAATAAGCTACTCCACCCGGGTAAATCCACTACCCCCATCCCCTCATCAACCTCACAACTTCCCCCTGAAACAGTAGCAAGTACCTTTAACACTTTTTTCATCGAAACCGTCAAATCTTTAGCCAAAAATCTAACACCCTCCTCTTATTCCACAACCTCATCTACTCAAGTGAACCCTATACCACTAAAATTTGAGCCTATCCCCACAGACTATATCAAATCTTTACTTAAACTAAAACCAACTACCCTTGCAGCAGATCTACTTCCCGCTGAATTCCTACAAAAAGCCGCTACAATTATAGCCTATCCTATCTCCATCCTAATCAACCGTACAATCCAAGAATCCTACATCCCCTCTACCTGGAAAATTTCACACATTATTCCACTTCATAAAGGAGGTAACTCCACAGAACTTTCTAACTACAGACCAATTGCTATTCTATCACCCCTAGCCAAAATAATGGAAAAAATGCATTCAGAAACAACTTCTAGCACACCTCACGCATAATTCACTATTGGCACCATCCCAACATGGTTTCAGACCAGCCCATAGTACTACCACTGCCCTTTTCTCACACAATCAACCTAAATCATAATCTAAATCTCCTCTCCTCTGCCCTCTTCCTTGATCTGTCTAAAGCATTTGATATGGTCAACCATAAATTACTCTTAGATTCCCTCAACTCACTCTATATAGACAAATCAGTATCTAATTGGTTCCACTCATATCTAAACAATCGACAACAAGCAGTCATGTGGAAAGATAATCTATCCCCCCTTCTACCTGTCACCCTTGGCGTTCCACAAGGTTCCATTCTCGGCCCACTTCTCTTTTCTATTTTCATCAATGAACTCCCTAATGCCATACCACAGGCTACTTCCATACAGTATGCAGACGATTCCACACTAATTTGCACTGCCTCTACTCCAGCAGAATTACAATCTCTAACCCAATCTACCTTTAACAAAGTAGAAAACTGGCTTAACACTCATTTACTCTTACTGAATCCAAATAAAACCAAGTTACTACTGTTTACCCCCACCCATAAACACACATCACCAATATTTACCATCTCTTCAAACAACGGAATTACAATATCTCCAGAAACAAACACCAAAGTACTAGGTGTAATCATTGACAATCACCTTAGTTTTAAAGCCCACATAGACAAAACCATCAAAACAGTAAATAAAAAAATTTGATCCATGTACAGGATAAAGAAATATCTAACCCCATGCGCCAGATCCACCATAGCTCGCACCCATCTTCTATCCACACTTCTATACGCCTCACCCATCCTCACAAATCTATCTATATCAAACCTCAACAAGATAACCAGCTGCTACAATAAGATAGCTAGATTTGCCACAGGCTCCACATATAGAACCCACCACTGTAACAATCTTCAAAAACTAGGTTGGCTAGAACTCCCCAGTCAAGTAAATTACACCCAACTCATACTTACTCAAAAAATCCTATACCAACCAGACAGTACTCCAGCTCTAACATAATCACCCCTTATAACAACCTCACTTCCCTCCGCTCATCCAGCAGAATGGTAGTCCAAACCATAAGAGCAAATAACACCTCTGGAGATTCATTGTTCTCCAACTATACTGGAAAAAAATGGAACTCCCTTCCCCATGAAATAACAACCTTAAGCTCAGCACCTCAATTCAAAAAAGCTCTAAAAACATACATGAACAGACACTGGCTATGTCCATGTCTAAACCGCGACTAATTAATAATAATCACATAACCCCCCTACCTATTTCCTCCCATCTGTAGAGGTATATCTTTCATATATAATGCTTTAAACCCCCACTACAATAAGACTGCTCTTTATTAACCACAGATTTGCAACTAACATTATGCTACAACCCATTGCTATGCATTGCTATCTTTCTATCTATTTTGACCTCTATATCTCACCCTATATGGCAACAACAATCTTGTATATAGACCTACTACTCTTGACTGTAACTTGCCTAATCATTTCTTTAATAATTTCAACATGTTCATATATGTTTGCTACTAAATGCTTTTGTAAAATTGTTGCTATTGATATGTTTACTACCTAAATAGTTCCTACTGTATATCATTATCTATATTATGGGCTATGAAATGTTTTTGATTACTTGGAGCTTTTCTCCCCGGGCCTCTGCTGAAAACGGACTTGTATCCAATCGGGCTTTCCCGGTTAACAAATGTAAAATAAAAAAAATAAAAAAATACCTGCCTCCTGACATTCCATGATTACTGGGGTAAATTTGCTTCTCTCCTACTTTGGTGTACAGTGAACAATGATTTTCCACAAACACTCTGTCTCCGGTTTTTAGTAAGTTGCCTTTGTCACAGTTTTGGCCTGGTCAAATCTTGTTGCTGGTATGATTGCATCTTCACTAATACAGGTCTTGGCTGCTTTCTCATAGATTTTTAGCTTACACACTGTCCTTTCAGTTAATAAATACTGCTGCATAACACCAGTTTAGTAGCCATTTTTTAAACATCTCTTCCTGAGAAGTTTCGTACTCTGCCACCTTTTCCTTCATTTTGACCTCTGATTTTTGCAGTTTTATCAGTTCATCTGAATAACTGCTTAAATTTGTTACATTTCTTCTAGCCTTTCGTTTCATTTATTTAATCAGCTCTGAGAACATTTAATTTATTTTTTCCTCTAAATTACGGGAAACCATGTCTTGCCCAAGAGCTGTAGCTTTAACTGCTTTTTTGCTGAACAGCTGCAGGATTCTTATGTTTCCTCTCCACCTTCTCTAGTTGGTTTTCTTTCAGGCTGAGTTTCATCTTTGCTAGCATCCAGGCAATGGACTTAAGCTAGTAACTGAGTTTTATTAAACCTTGCAGAATTACTAGCCTCTTTTTCTCGGTTTGTTTTTTTTACACTTGGAGAGCTGAAATTAAACTCTTGATCAGTGTGCAGCCATCTTGTAAGTATGAATGATGCCAGAAGTTACCAGGCACTTGAATATTTTTATTAAATCATTCTGGACTCATTGAATACTTTTTGAAGGAATAATAGAGAACACCCATGGTGCAGGATCTTTGTCAAGGTTAATGATGGGTCTTTAATTTTCCTCCTTTGTTTTTCTAGATTATAGTAACCATAGCCTGTGTCATGAAAAAAGTTTGTTTGTAAATGTTATTATTAATTGCTACACCTTGCTATAAAATTCTGATGGCTATTTGTACACGGGACTTGTACATTTTTAAAGATATGACCTTCTGCACCTCCCTGACATCTATCGTTTCTCTTTGGAATGAATCTATTCTGCCATACTCCAATAATAAGCTCCCTTTAAGCAGTTCTTCAGTATGTGTAGTGGAGTATAGTGCAGTGTAAAAATCTTTAAATACCTGCTCAGTGTCCATATCTGATCTAAATTTCCCCCCATGAGATTTGATTATTCTTTAAAGTTCCAGGCTATACATTTAGGTTTGTATTCACTATTAGAACCACCAAATATAGCCTTTCTGAATTCTGCTTTAGCTTTAGAAGTGAAAAGCAATGCTAATGTTGACTGTATCATCAAATAACTGGAATCCTGTACTAAACTGAGATTGCCTAGACCTCTCTGAACTTCCACAAGGCATCTTTCATCAGTATTATGTCTTTCTTTCCTTTTTCTGCTTTCCATTGCCATAATACTCTTCACAGCTGCCTTAATTCTGCCTCACGCAATCAGATTTGTTTCGTGTTGTGAGCTCAAATTATCCTCTAGAACAGGGGTGTCCAACCGTTTGCCTTGCTGGGGCCACATTGAGTAAACAGAAATTGTTTTGGGCTGCATATAAGATATATTCTATAGTTGACTCTCTCGCTGCCACGGGCGACCAAAGTTGACCTCCTGGTTGTACTGTAGGTGCATTCGAACAATGAATAAATGTAATAAATACCTAATATTTGTCTTAAAATTCTAATTCTCTACTCTAACAGTTAACTCTAACATCTTAGTTAATTTTTATATATATATATATATATATATATATATATATATATATATATATTTTTTTTTTTTTTTACACAAACAGATATTCACTACAGCACTAGCATTTCTCACTGGGAAAACGACTCCAGCAGTCCAATTACATAAAATGTCAACATTAGCAGTCCTACAAAACTATAATCCACAAAAATAAGCCAACAAATTTGCAATAAAGTAAAGAATTCACATTACTGACTTAAAACAATTCTGAATAAGCTACTAGAGGGTCTCACCCAAACAAATAACTGGTGCCAGAAAAATAGCCTCAAGCTAAATGCCAAAAAATGCATTATCCCCTATGGGGAGAGCGATGTCCCCACAAATTATCATATTAATAACAATGTAAGCACGCAATCCGTCGTGAGGTGTTTGGGCACCCCGATTGATAGAAACCTGACTTTTTACCATCATGTTGTCTCCGTTGTATGAAATACTTTTTACATGGCCCACCTCATTAGTAAGGGTATCTTATCCAGGGACAAGGAGGTCATAACATCCCTGTATTCTTCCTTTATAAGAGCCATTATTGAGTGCAACGCCCCTTTTGGCATGTGCTGTAGCAAAACAGCCTGCCAAAAGAAAAGACTACAACCATTTCTGTCAAAGGACTAAGTTTGCTTAGTTATTTAAACAGACTAAAAAGCTTCTTGCTTTCCTCTGTGGCTCACTGGCCCCTGTAAATTTTATTACTGGCTTGCTTTCCAGACTAAGAAACATCCAGACTTCCTCCATCTCAGAAATACTGATTATATTTAAAACACTCACTGCATAGACCACAGCCTTCACTGCAACATAAACAAGCCACTCTATATGGACAGGTTCTTGACGCAAAAACTTCAACTTCTGTAAAAAGATCCTCTTATTATCAAACAGTGTAGTTCAACAACACGACAATTGGATGGATAACCATAAATGTACTCCTTGAGTAAGTAGCATAGCCTTCAACAAACAGGATGGAACATCCACATACTAAGCTTTCCTAGCTGGATGGCCAAGATCTAATATTGGTTACTCAAGTCTACTTGCCCTATTTAACTAAGAATTCCATTTGCAAAAATATATTCAGTATACATATTAAATCTCTTACACAGACGCACACGGAGCCCCTACTTGCAAAATAGGCAACCTCAGTAATAACATGACACACACACACTGAGTGAAATTGTCTGGAAGTCAAAATATCTTAAAATCATAATAGAGATGGATTCATCCATGCAGTTTCCCAACACCAAAGAGGACCATCAAGAAATCAACAAACTGCTCAGCAAAAAGTAAATCAATAAGAAATCCATAAACTCTCCAAGATCATACTACATACTGGAGTAAACATACAATTTCCCTCCAATCTAAAGCCATTTGATATTTAGAAATTTTAATTTGTGCAGAAGTTATTCACAGACTAACAGTTTACTGAGCTGTAATGCTGACCTTAGCTTTTAAAAAAACAAATTCCCAGACTTTGTCAATAGCTCAAAGTGCAGAGACTATTTTTTTTATTTATTATGTATATATGCATTTTTGGAAAACATCTTTAAAACTGTTAAATTGGGGGGGGGATGACCAATATGCCCACAGTGTAGCAGCATTTTTTACCAGCTGTCTTTCAAACCCATTCTTGACAGGGATTTTAAATCCTATTTATCCTAATATTGGATTTTTTGTACTAAGCTAATTTTTACACAATATATTAGGATAATATTAAAAAATTTTGCTTAAATATTAAATGTTCCTGTCAAAAATCTCCTAGAAATCTTCAGCAGTAGAACAACATGAGCTATAAAAAATCTTTTCAACAAGAATAAACATTTAAAAAAGAACTTCAATCATTAATAACCAACTTACAAGAACTCTCTTCAAAACTAGACAGAATGGATATGAAAATAGATAATTTTAAAGAGAAATGTACACAGCAAATGGATCTTGTACATGATCTTACTCAACAGAAAAGACAGATATCAGGAATAGAAACTGCTCTGAATGACATTGACAGCAGAACACAAGAGAATGATTTCTATTAAAACAAAATATTTTTCTTCAATCCAAAGTAGATGATCTTGAAAACGGATCATGAAGAAGTAATAAGAATATTTGGGTTGCCTGAAGGCATAGAAGGAACAGATATGGTGAAGTTCCTCTCTTCTTGGTTACCTCAAATTTTGGAACTTCCAGAGGCTCTGTCATATGGTGTTGAAAGGATGCATAGATCCTTGGTAACATCTAAAGATAAGTCCAATTTTACTAGATCTGTAATTGTGAAATTTCTTCTCATGATAAAGAACTGGTATTAAAAACGGCCTGGGCAAAATCACCAATCAAAATAAAAGACAAAGTCATTAGATTTGATAATGACTATTCCCCTGCTGTAATCTCTAAAAGAAAATTATTTTTACCTTTACTCTAAGAACTTAAGAAAAATCAAATTAAAGCTAACCTTTTATTCCCAGCAAAACTAAAAAAATTCCTTCAAGATGGACAAAAAACTTTTGAGGACTTGGATACTGCTATTTCATTTATTAAAAACAAAATAATAGAAAGAACTGAAGATATGGAGTGGGCTAGCATTAGCCTTAAAAGAAATGCTGACAGCAACACTTGGTAGACCTTTGATCCTAAAAAGAAGCTTAAGAAAAGACTTGTTTACTTACTGTCATTTAAACCCTATTTGCTCCAAAATACTCTATTTCTAATAAAAATCTTTCTGAAACTAAGTTTTCAGCTAATATGACCCTATAAATCGAGGAAATGAAACTGGATATACAGGTGAGCTATTTAATTTGTTTATTGTATTGTTTGCTATTCTCTTGTTTTATAATAGTATCATGCTTATAAATGATAGTTGTAGTATTCTGTTGCATTACGTTTTTGCTCATGGGTTTCTATACCTCTGTTTTACTCCCAATAGTTTGATTGTTCTAATAATTTGGGGATGTTATTTTGCCTGTTGCTTAAAGAAAGACACCTATAACAGCATCTTGTTTGGTTTACACTTTACTTTGTAGATGCTTGGTAAAAATGAATAAGCTTGATCCAATAGTTGCTTTGCATCTGGAATAAATATAGCTGCATTGTAAGGAATGTCTAGGCGTGTCTTGTATACTAATTTATCGTCGCTAGAATGAGTTAATTTATAAATTCTCTTTTTGGAGCTTATTGCGACACTGTGTGTAGGGCAGGTGTTTGCTCGTTTGATAGTTTGCCTAGTTATCTGCTCGGTTATTGTTATGGCAAAGGTTGCAGAATTTGGTAGAAAACTAGTGTCAAAGGTTATGTTTTGGGAGTGTGTCCCTGTTGATTTTACATTTGGATGCAGTGCAGTCACTGGTTAAGATATCTTTATTTTATTTTGTTTTAAATTAAAGTGTGGATTTGGTTGGGGCAGTTAAGGCAGTAGTTGATGTACTACTCTGGTTTTGCTGGTGATGAATGTATGCTCTGGCTGAGTCCCTGAAACTGGTATATGGTCATGTCTGGTTCTTGAGCTGTCTTTAAAAAAAAAAAAAAAAAAAACAAAAAGAGAAGAATCCTATGGGTTCCTCACCGTTGGTTTCCCACCTCAGCTTTCAAAATCTTCTGGGTTGAGCTTGAGACGTCCTTTGCTGTTAACGGCTTTGCTGTGTGATGGGAGGCCCTGACACACCAATGCACGTCCATCAATGACATTTGACCTTGGTCTCTCTCTACTTATGTGGGCATGGAACCTTGAGATGCTGATCTGAGGTTGTTGAAATTGACTGATCTCCTATATGAATGTAACAATGGGGAGACCCAACAGCATTAATATGACTTTTTTTTTTTTTTTTTTAATATATTTTTGTTAAATTTTGATAAATGTATTTTGGTTTTATTTCTCCAATAATACTGACTGATGAATTGAGTCCCTGCTAGCTCTGCAGACAAATATCTAATTCTGGCTCTAAGGGAAAAGTAAGTAAGAGTCAAAACAAAAAAAAATGGATTGCTTTGATGTTACCATCCTTTCCAAACTTTGAAATTTGTTAAAAACCAAATACAATCACAGAGGAGAACTAGAGAAGACTACCTTATGAGCTGGAGAAAATTAGGAGCCTCAGTTAAGCAATTTAAGTCAAGCATGATTTCTAGTAATAGATTATCCTGTCATGAAGCACACAGATGTTCAACTTGGTAAGCAAGGAAAGAGTCAGTCATCTATTTGCTTCATGGCTTTTACGTTTATATAGATGCACGCAGTATGGCCATTAGCTTGAGTTTTTGTTTCATTGGTCTTTTGTTTCTTCTAGATAATTATTTGCTATTGGTAAGTTAAATGCTTAGGTTTCACTTTAAGCCATTAACATATTGCTTTCCATTGAATATTAGAATGTTCAGCTTAGTTGGACACGTGTGTTTGCAAATGCATGGGGAAAAGACAGAGCAGACAGACGCAGTAGTGACAAAATGCATAAAGCTTTGGTGCTGTACTCTTAGAGTTTTTTGTTGAGTACCTACCATGTCTGGTTATAGCTAACCAATTTCTTATAACTGCATGTCATCATGTTTTAAGTTTATGCAAACAAAAGATACAGTGTATAGTAATGATATCATTATAATGGCAATCTTTTTTTTTTTAAAGGTTTCTTTGTTTTTAAATAGGTTGGTTTGTATGACTATTATTAGCCAGTTCACCATCTAAATCTTCCTAGAGCACACATTTATTACTATGCTCTGACTATTTCTAAATTTTTCTTTGTCTAATTTGACTTGGTTATTTTATTTCTGCTAAAATGTTATATATAGTAATTTAATAGCCATTTTAAATAACAAAACAAGGCTTTTGGCTGTATTTATAATATGAACCCTTACAGTTAAATATGATTATTTTCCTCCGAAACCTTTTTGTAAAATTGTTACACATTTGTATTAGTCCTTTCCGTTCACATCATTAATCATAAGGCTATAAATACTTAATAATCTCTGGCTCCTAGTCGGTAACTTTGTCTTTATAACTTTGAGGTGCTTGCTCCACATACTCCATAAAGCCAAATATATAACATAATATCTTTCAGATACATTAGCTTTATTGTATAGAGGATTGAAATTCTTACGTTTCTCAAATTAATGAAACACCTTAAGGCTGTTGTCCAATTGTACTAATTTTATAATTGTTTAAACTCTCCTGTTGTCCAGATGGGTAAGCTGGCTCTAAGTTGGCATAGGTATTTATTTATTTTTTTAAATAGCCCATTTGATTTGGAAGACACTGTTTAGTAATATAAATTCTGATGCGATGCTTTCTTACATATTAATCTTAGTAATGCTACATTTTGATCTTTTACCTGAAGATTATTTAATTTTTTAGACAGCTGGTTTAATGTTGCTACTAGTTTAAGGGTTAATTTAGGTGATACTATGTCACCTAAATTGGGAGTTCTGTACTCCAGAGAGGGGATGGATTGTAAATATTGTTTCACTAACCAGTTATGGTATTAGTTGTTTGAAAGTTTTTTTTGGTCACCAGTAATTTGAAAAGTAAATACTTTCGAAAAGATCAGAAAGTGGTTATGATTATTCCAACTGGAAAATTTAATACTATATTACTGGAAATTATTACAATATTAATACCTGATGGTTGGTTTCCTGACATTAAATGTCGGCTATAAAAAGTATTTCCATTAACATTAATGGCTTAAATAATCCAAATAAGAGAGGTAATTTATTTAGATACATTAAGCTTCATAAATTGCAACAAATATTTTTACAAGAGACTCGCCTATTGTCCGAGGATATATCTAAACTAAATAATAAATCTTATTCTGTATTGGTGAGCTCAGAACATTCTCAAAAGAAGAGGGGATTGGCCATTATGTGGAATAGCACATTACCATTACCCAAAATAATAGATATCTATAAAGACAATAAAGGAAAGCTCTGTGCTATAACTTTGAAACTAAATAAAAACGTATACATTATTTACTATATATTGGATTCCAGGTATAGGTACTAACATCTAGACCAAATTGTACAATTTACAAAAGGGAAATCAATAATAGCAGGAGACTTTAACTGCATATTGGATTATAATGATTCTTCTAATAAAGGTAAAAGGAAGATCTCATCTTCGGCTAAAAAGTTGAGATTTTATTGAAATATTTCTTTTAAAAGATATTGATAATTTTGCTGAACCAAATTCATTATTTTACACGTTTTATTCCCATAGACATAACTC
The DNA here is from genome assembly GCF_019279795.1 of Protopterus annectens. Classification (NCBI taxonomy): domain Eukaryota; kingdom Metazoa; phylum Chordata; order Ceratodontiformes; family Protopteridae; genus Protopterus; species Protopterus annectens. The sequence goes on from NC_056745.1 coordinate 765,416,856, forward strand.
ACATTCTAGAATTGATAGAGTGTTGGTTTCCAATGATCTATTAAACTTTCTAAGTAATACAGAAGTAATAATGTGCTCTATTTCTGACCATAATGCTATTGCCTTTGATCTTTACATTAATATTTCTACCATTCAAATCCGAAAGAATACCTGCTTATATTAAAAAGTTAAAAACATTTAAAGAATGCATTACAACTGAAATCCAAAATTTTATAGAATTGAATAACTCAAATGACATATCAGAAATATATATTTGGGATGATCAAAAGGCATATTTATATGGTAGAATTATGAGCTAGTATTATAATAAAAAGAAATTATGGGATAAAGAACTTTGTGATATACAGCATAAATAGTCTAAAGTCTAATCAAAATGCAGATACGGATATAAATGATAAAAGAAATTCTCTAAACAACAAATATATTGAAATATTAAACCATAAAACAAAGAATGTAGAAAAATATAAATTAGTTAATTCAACTAATCCGAAATCCTTCATTATTGGCCAATGAAACAAAAAGATTAAATAAAATTAATCATATCAATGAAATATATTCTCCTCAAAAATAAAAAGATGGTAACAAACTTACATAACATTGAGTTTAGAAACGTTTTTAACAATATCAACCAAAATTCTAATACAATAGATTCTAAAGAAGATATAAAAACTTTTGTTAACAAATATACTAATAAGACTATCTACAGAACCAAAAGATATTGTAGATAAATCTATATCTCTTAAAGATATTCAAACACAAATTAACAAATTAAAACAAAATAAAGCCCAAAGAAATGGAATCATTCCAGAAATTTATAAAATATTACCCAATTAAGCACTAAAATTACTTCATGAAGTCTTTAACATTGCCCAAAACTTTATCAAAACCCCTCCTTCATGGAAATGCACTTTTATTTCACCCATATTGAAACCCAACAAAGATCCTACCAAATGTTACTCATATAGACCAATTTCTTTACAAAATGTTCATGTCCATTTATGCTGCTAGATTAAAACAATTCTTACCTAACCTGATTGACACTGATCAAACAGGATTCATAGTAAATAGAAATTCTTATGATAACACAGAAAGAACTTTAATTTTGATTGAATCAAACAAATAAAAATTTGACGTTAATTAGATATTAACAGTGCTTTTGATTCTATTAACTGGAATTATTTATTCATCCTATTAGAGGAACTAAATTTATCCTATAAATTTATAAATCTAATTTCCCAGTTATATATAGGTAGTCAAGCATACTTTAAAATTGGCACAAGTATCTCTCAAAATATACCATTAGTTAAAGGCACTAAACAAGGTTGACCACTACCCCCTTTACTATTTACACTAATTATGGAACCATGGGTGAACTTAAGATGGGATAACAGTATAATGGGTTATAATCTAAATTCCAGTTCATTATATAAAATACAGTTGTTTGCTGATGACATTCTTCTCACCCTGGCAGACGAAAACACATCTATTTGAGCCCTCTTTAATAATATAAATCTTTTTCAAAGGAAATGTGGTCTAACTTTTAATAATAATAAAGCACACATTCTCTTAATTGGCCCAAAACAATTTACTTTACAATATGATTATAAAAAATATCTAACTCTATCTGATCAAATTCTTTATTTAGGTATTTCAATTGCCAAAAATATTAGATACCATGCAAATTAATTATAATAATTGCCTTACAATAATAGACAACAAAGAAATAGAATAAAATACCTTTTTCTATGGATGAAAGACTCACTATTATTAAAATGATCTTACTCCCTAAAATTCTTTACATTATTCAATCCATCTCTGTATCTCCCCCTTACTGGATAATTAAAAAAAATGCAATATTTCAAAAATGTTTATTGTTTCCAAATCTAGAATTGCTTTATCTCACCATATGAAAAGCTGGGATAATGGAGGCAATAGTGTTGCCTAATTTAGAATTGTATTCAACCTCATCTATAGTAAAAGTGATTTCTCTCAATTGATACTGATTATCAAGCTAAATGGAAAACATTTTTGAAATAGAAATGTTGGATACTATAAAAAAAATAATACTCAAAAATTGTTTATAAACAACCCTTCCATTCAGGTTTTAAAAGATCAGCTTTCCACCTCTGTTCCCTAAAATTTAAAAGTAATTAACACTTCTGCTAAAATCTTAGAAATTTCATATTTAAATATAATGTATACAAAGACTGGTTATTACTTCTCTTTCCCTTAGCCTACACATCAGGTATTCTTTTTACCTCCGATTCTAATAAAATGTGTGCATTTAAACAGAAAAACTTATTCTTTTGGTATCAAATTATGTCAAATAATGATTTGAAATCAGTAAATTTACTGGATGCTGAATTCAGATTTGATTCCCTTCTTTGGTTGGAGCTACAAGAAGGAAGGAATTTTAAACAAAATAAAATTGATTTAATGTCCCCTTCTGTTAAGAAAGTTATACCAAACTTAATACATTACTTGTTTTTAATCTCTTCAGAATAATTCTCCACCCACCAATAAACTTTCGCATATATATATAAAGCTATAAAATCTGACCTAGATGTTTACCCTGACATTTACTGGAACTTTTTCTTTTTCATTAATAATCATTCTCCCACAGACAAAGATAAAATCAATATATGGAATTCATCAAGTATGACTACCTCGTTAAGATGGAAAATATTTTCCTGGAAATAAAATAGATCCTTTATTACCCCTCTTATGAGTAAAATTGAAAAAAAAGATATAAATTGTTGGAGGTGTAATCATTTAAATGCTGATTGGTCCCACATGTTCTTTGATTGTAATGAATTAATGCAATTTTGGGAAGATATAAATACTTTTATGCAAGCAATTTTTACAGATAACTTCACTTTAAATCTTTGATATTATTTAATACTCCAGTTCCAACCTGTATTAAGGTGTCTAATTACCCTTTGATTTGGTCTATGCCAGCCATAGCAAGAAAAATACTTACTAGAAATTGGAAATCTAATTCCTCTCCATCATTACAAGAATTAAAAATCTTGACCAGACCATTGGGAATAGAAGTTCTAAAAATACTTCTATACTTCACAGTTGGAATAAAATATGATTTCTTACAAAAGTACAGTATTACAGTATATATCATTTACATATTTATAAAATATCTTAAATGCATTAGATCTTTGGTGAACATATTGTATATAGTTATAAATTGTTTGTGTTTTTATTTTGTGTAAAATTAATTGTGTTTTTAAAGAGAGAAAATGAGATCATTTCATTTAACTTTATTGTATATTAAATTTCTCAATAAAAAAGTTAAATTGATTATACACCCAGAAACACAGAAAAGTTGTTGTGATAAGTAAACCACAGACTGCTGCAAGAAATCAGTCGCATTAACACACTATGCTTGCGTCTGAACCAGTGAAGCATATCTATCAATTCGAAAAGAATTAAAGGTAGCTTAAGAAGGTTATTTGCAAGGGTACATGTCAGTTTATGTTGGAAATAAACAGAGATATTAAAAAGGCTTTGTTTCTCGTAATTATGCTGCAAGTCTTCCAAAGTAAATACAACCTTCTGATTTAGTATGGAACCATACCTCTCAACCTTACAGCAAGAAATCAGGACAACGCGAAAAATAAAAGTGAGACACAGGCCCAAAAATAGTTATTCCTCAGACATCATTGAAGTAACTGTTGCTGCAGACATTATACATCACTTATCTTTCTATCCCACCATTGTCAGTTAAGTATTATATGGCTCATTCAATCCTGCCCTCTTTTGCAACAAAGAAAACCATGCTTTGAAATTACATGTGCATGTGTCTCTCTCATGTACACACGCACACAAATGCACACTTCTTTCACGCATACAAACATTCTGCTTTCATGCATGCACTCGCTCACTCTGTACTTACCTATTAACACAGGTAAGTGCTGTCCCTTTCAAAGACAATGGCAGCAAATACATACACGAGTCCCTCTTCGGTTAGAACATACACAGTGATTCTTCTTTGAGAAATAATGGCTCAAACACACGGATCCTTCTTTGGCACAAAACTATAGAAGGGTGTTTTGGCGCATGAGCACACCGACGTTAGAGTTGCAGGTCACTGGCGCGAAAAACGCAAAACAAAAAATGTTTTGGGGCTTGCGTATATCAAAGTTGCAGTTAGAGGTCGCGGGCCACATGGAAGAGCTCTGAGGGCTGCAGGTTGGACACGTCTCCCCTAGAATTTGTTTATTTGAAGTTGAATTTTGGGCTTTACCATTTGAAGAAACAGCCTCATCTCCAGTGTGTTAATGCGTTTTTCCTGCTCTTATTGCATTCAGTATCATCACCACAGATACATGGTTGAAAATCTAATGTTCTAGAACTCCAGTGGCTGTAATCACTTGAATATTATTTTGGCGATAAATGTGTAATTAACCCTGCTCACTTGGTTAGCCAAATTTCTGGAGAAAGGTACGTGTGTGTGTGTGTGTGTGTGTGTGTGTGTGTGTGTGTGTGTGTGGATCTCAAATACGCCACCACCTTCATTTTGCATAAACCATAAGTTTCACCTTAGCCTTTTGCTGGTATTCAACCCTTCTCTTATGCAGCATATCTACTGTAGGGTTAGTGACCCAGATAATTTCTTTGTAATCCAAGTTTGATTTGCTTATCCCATTCATTGAATAGACTAAAGAAAAAATGCATTGCCATTGTGTATAAATACTTCCAGTAACCAGATGATTTGCTCCTACCTTCCCCTTCCATGTCAAGCAACTGATTTCTCTGTTTATGCCTGTAGCCTCTGTTAAAAGCAACTTCTTGCATGGATGGCATCTCCCCTGCCCCTGTTTTGTTTCCAGAGTCTTCTACCTTTGCCCACAACTTAACCCTAAACATCCCTCAGCAGCAGTGCCATATCACATCTAGAGCACATCATCCACCTTAGTCCCTTGCATTTCCTCTATCCTATCATTCATTTCATTTTTTCCCAATGTGTTACTTTATCTATTTGAATGTAGTCTAATTACTTTTTCTTACCAGTTTACTGATCACTTCTAGTTTCAGGCTGCACTTTTCTCTCCCAAATAAATTCCTTCATCTCTGTATTTAACTACATCTTTTCATCTGTTTGATATGCCTTAGATGTATGCTAGATTAGGAGGACTGAAAATATTTCACTGCTTGTATCTAACCATTCATGTCCATAATCAGGAGCTTCTAGTTTCCCAGTTTTTTTATTAACTTTTGTTTAGGCTCTTCCAAAATATTGTTAGCTGTCATAATCTTTTCAGTTATCACCACATCTAAATACTTAATCTTATGTCCTCATAAGTAGGGTTATTGTTAAACCATTTTGTTTGTGTATATATTTTGCCCCTATAGCCTTTGTTTTATCTTTATTTTTATATCCTGAAAAGCAATGCAACTGCCTCACTGTTCCACAGCACCAAAATGTGTCTTCGGGGTTTATTGTGTACAGAATAATATAAGATTAACTTTTCTGGAGCACTGTGCCATTTATAACCTTGATTTTTTTGGGAATCCCTTTTTCTTGGGAGAGTAGCTCTAAATATAAAGCATGTAATGGGAAATGGGACATCCCTGCCTAGTTCCTTGTTACAACATAGTTCATCATAGAGGAACCCTCTCACCTTAATTTTTACCTACAAGCATTCATAATATCCTCCTCACCAATGCTATTACTCTGTCAGAGAATGCAAATGCTGTTGTTTCCCTACTCATAAAATTCCAGGTGACTCTACCAAATGCTTTTTCTGCATAAAGGCATATCAACTATAATTGGTAAGCTTTTTTTTTTTTTTACCTAGGTGAATGGATTATGGCCCTTGGGTTGTTCTAAAGTGGAAGCAAGTAAATAAAAGAACATGGAATATAATGAAAAGCTTTTCTTTACAAAATGTTTATAGTGCAACATGAGAAGCTTGTAGCTGAAGTCAACTGTGTATCTGATTCTCATGTTTCTATGGAGACTATCTGATAAGGAGCCAATAAAAACAGAATATTTATTTATTTCAGTGGCTAAAAGATGATAATTTTGAACACATTCAAGTTTTCTACATGTGGGAGAGAAGTAAAGATGAGACAAGAGGGAGTAGTTGATGTAGGTAGAAGCACAGGCTGTGCCATACATTTTAGCATGGATAACCTTCATTATAGGTCAGTTAAAGCCTGTAAGTGTAGCTGTCAAGTCTGTGATGAATGTTCTTACTAGGAGGGTTAAACTTCATTATTTGAAAGCATACATAGTTTTATGTGCTTGTATTCAGTTAGGTCATGGAAGTGTTCAGGGAGTGTGTTCTTTTGTCTTGAGGCTTTTCATTAAAACAAAATGTTTTGTATGATGCAACATAAGTTCAAATGGATATGAAAAACTGTGTAAAAGATCAATCTACTAAACTGTGTATGCATTTAACACAAAAGCTAAAACTAGACATTTAAAAACAAGCTGATAAACGTGATGGGTGGGATTAATTTCTTATAATGGCAGCAGTTACCGTATTATTTTTGAATGTGAATGCAAAGAGTAGAGAATGAGTGCAAATCACACTTGGAAAGAACTCAGCATGTGAATTTGATAAAAGGATTTCAGGATGGTTATACTACAGAATATCCGAGACAGTGGAAAGGAGTAGTTATATTAGTTGGCAGTGGAGCACCAGCAGTGATGGAAGAAGATAAAAAAGATGTTAGAGTTGTAGTAGTAAGGGGTTACTGGCAAGGGAGGAGGATTATGCTGGCATGTATTTATATTCCACCTAAAACTGCTATAATGGAGCTTAAGAAAATGATGGGAGAAATAATCTGCTATCGGCAAGGAATATTATTTATAGACGGGGACTGGAATTTGGTTTGTAACATAGAGGATATATCTTGGGGCCTAGAAGGGAAAATGCAACAAAGGAGGGTAGATTTTGAATAAAATAATGAAAATATTTGGTATGGAAGATGTGAATTCAGTAGTAGGAGCTATTTGCATATTATTTCCCAAGGTATAAAAACTGGGCTAGGCTAGACATAAATTATATTTTACAGGAACATGTACTTTGAATTGGAAGTTTTGATACACATCCAACAACTATTTCACATCAAGTGCCAGTAACAAAATAAAAATGTAGGGTAATGAAATAAATACACTGAGGCGTCTGTGCCTATGTGTTAAACAGAGATACTTAAGAGTTGTGGAAATTATTTGGGAGTTATTGGAGAAGATAGATATTTCTTCAGAAAATAGGAAGTGGGATAAAATGAAAGAGTTTAACATAGGATAGAAAAAAAAAGATATGGATAAGAAGTAACAGTTATTTACAGTGACTGATAAAGGTTGAAGTACTGCAGAATAGGGTGAATTTCCAAGAACAAGAAGAGGAACAAATGCAGAATGCCAAAGACAAAAATAATGGACTACTTGGATAATGACTTTAGAAAGAATGCTATTAAGCAACAGTTTATTTTGATAATTCCAGAGCAGAAAAGCTTTTAGCACATTGGATCAGGCAAAAGAAAGTAGAAAGGATTTTTTTCCAAGTTTATGGAGCCTGTAACAAGGAAAATAAACGGAAATCCTATAGTGGTATTAAATTTTTTATAAATTTTATGAAAAACTGTATAAAACAGAGAAAAATTGAAATTGAGAAAAAGTAGGAATGGAAATATTTATGGAAGAATTAAATATGTCACAAAGTTAGAAGTAGATGAGGCTCAATTATTGACTGTTAGGATAGGAAGAGATGAGATAAAATGGTGATGTATAACCAATCTAAAAGTTCCCATAACAGATAGTATTCCTGTTGGAAGCTAGGAGGGAAGAAAGTGATAAAGATTTGGAAGGTTTTGTTTAACAGTATTTTGAAAGGATGAGAAGCATCAACATCCTGGAAGAAAGCTGTGGCAGCTGCAATACCTAAAGACAGTAAAGACCCATCGGATCTAGCTTCGTATGGGCCCATTTTGACTCTAAACCATGATTATAAACTTTTTGTTTGTAATGGCTAAAAGAAGGCAAAGGTGATGCTAAAACTGATATAGATCAGTGTGGTTTTGTGGAGGGAGGGCAAACATTTGACAACACTGTTAGAACAATGATCTAGAGGGAAGCAGAATGTAAGAAAATAATGGGCACAGAAATTCAAGGATATAATTGGTATGGTAATCAAGAAAAGTTGGCTTTATTTATAGCTATTTTGTACTTGTTAAAATCAGAAAAGGACATTTCAGTGTTGTGGAACACACTGACAATTTTGGGTCTTTTCAGAATACAAAATTGAAGATAAAACAAAGGCAATGGCTGTAAACTACTGGTTCAGCAATACCCATATTTATGGGGACATGATAACATTAAGTAATTGGGAGTAAATTGGGAGTATGGGTTAAAATGGATTCTGTTATGGCAGCTAAGGATATGTGGGAAGAAACTAAACAAAAGATAATACAAAAAATGAGAAACGAAGCAAGATACAAGCAATGAAAATGTTTAGTCTGTTTGGTTTTATACACTTAAGACATTTTTATCAACCAGAGGAGAAGTCATGGGTAGCAGTTAAGAGTTGAAGGATTTTATCTGGGAGAGGAAGAGGGCAAGAGTCAAGCAGGATAAGTTGATCCTTCCAATAGAATGTTTTTTTTTTCAAGATTACCTGATTTGAAGGGGTATTTCAGGGCTGTACATTTAAGGCTCTTCTACATGGCACAAGCAGAAAGCTAGTGATCATGAAACAGAGGAAGAAGCTCAAGAAATGAGGATACAGAGAATAGGCACAAGGGGGCTGGAATTTACTGTTGAAAGTATTGGGAGCAAATAATTAGATGAGAAGCTTTAGGATTTTTGCTTGGAAGTGTTTGCATAGAGAGACTGGCATTTTGGATGCAGATCTTTATCAAGAGTAACAAAAACATATATATTCAAAAAGTAACAGAAGTAGAACAACTAAATTAACACAATAATGGAGAAAGATTTTGCTAATGGGGTGACTGCGGTTAGGGGGTACAGAGGCTCGAGGGGGCTGAAATTTGTTGAAAACTGGCAAAGTAACCAAGGTTACTGGAAGCAAATAGAGAGGGAATGATAATAGAATGGGAAGAGTCCAAGAATACATTTGTACTGCAGGCTAGAGACTGCCTTCCTTATCAAGAATTGATACTGGAATGTAGGCAAAGAAAAAAGAATAGAGGGATCCAAAGTGAAAGACCAGCACTGGTAGAGTTTTTGGTGTAATCTGTAACATAAACTGCTGTTAAAGGGGTAAGTAATAGGGTATATAAAACATTGCATGATGACTATAAGACTCAAAGGGGGTTAGAAAGGATTGGTAAGAGAGACTGGATAAGCAATTCAAAGAAACAGGGGGATATGTATGCCTCCCAAATATGCAACAAATTATAGAAGATTTAGGATTTTTCTTGGAAGTGTTTGCATAGGTATTTTTATACCCCAAGCAAACTCCAAAAATCAGGTAAATTGTAAATGTTGGAGGTAACATGGGGAAGAAAATAGGAACATATTTTTGGTAATGTAATGAGTTGGAAGACTTTAAAAATTCCTTGCAGACTAATCTGTCAGAAATACTGCATATGCAGATTTTGTTGCTAAGGAAATGATTTTTTGAGCTGCGTTACAGAAACAAAATTGCCTAGATATAGTAAGTCCTTTCCAAGTTAAGTTTTGGTGGCTGCCAAAAAAGTAATTCCTAGCAATCTAAACCACCCATACTAGAAGTAGTGAATATAGTAACAGAGATAAAAGAACTGGAAGTGGGATCTTTAGAAAAAGGTAGGAGCAAATTGCAAAGGAAAAAAATGAGAATTATGAGAATAATACATACAGAATAATGTTTGCATGGAATAATGAAGTTTAAGTGAAGGCGGGAACAATACATACAGAATAATCAAATAAAGTAAAGTTCCACAATTGCAGTACCAAGCTTCCAGCTCAATAAGAGACGCCAAGTTGTTTTAGCGCTTTCATTCACATTTAATGACCAGTGAACTTCTTCAGAAACAACTTCACCATTCATCTCACTCAATAAATACAGACCAAATTAACATAATTAATTAATTCATTAACATGAAATTTAAAAATTTAAAGACACATGAACAAGTCTAAAAAACTTAAACACTACTGTGTCCAATGCATAGATGTTTGAAAATGTATAAAAAAGTTATATATAACTACGAATACATTTCTAAAAAACATTTCATATTTATAGTTTCATTAAGACCAGGAAATCTGTCAGCACCTAAATAAATTTGCCAAAATGATTCTTTACATTCTAGCAATAATTTGAGATTTCCACCAAACATATAATTGTCTACGCTATCTAATACTGCAAAATTAAACTTTTTAAATTCACTACAACACATAGAATGCTTGGCTAGTGCATTATTAGAATCTTTCTTTTTAATAGCCAAAACATGTTCACTAATTCTGATTTTTAACGTTCTAGTGGTCATTCCTATATAATAACTAGGACATGTTTGACACTGAGCTATGTAAATAATCATGGAACTATGACAAGTATAATATTGTTTTGACCAATGAGTAGTGCGTAAATGCTGAAAATATACAAAAGATGAATTTGTAACATATCTACATTGTTTACAACTGTGACACGAATAAGTACCTTTAGTCCTAATAACATCTACGTGCTTCTTGTTACCAATATGTTCTTTTCTTTCTAATATACTTTTTAGGTTAACTACCTTTTTGAAGGTAAAAAGGGGTTTCTGACCTAAGATTTTGGTAAGATCTTGATTGCCTAATATTATTTTCCAGTTGTTTTCTATAATTTCTTTGATTACCCACATTTCATTACATATAGGCAATACAAAGGCCCCAATAAACTCTTTATTCTCAATACCATTAGAATTACTTTTAGGTAAACCAAGAGTCAAAATAGGTCCTGCTTTATTGTCCCGAAGTACCAATACTTCTTGTTCTATATTTTTAAGCCATGATATATCATACCCCCTATTGAGAAAAAAACTCCTTAAGTTAATCAATTCCATGAAAAAAACTTCTTCATCAGAAGTTAACCTACTCAAACGGATATATTGTCCCTTCACTACTCCTTTTTTCATGTGAAAGGGATGTATACTGTTCTTGTGCAAATATTGGTTAGCAAATGTAGATTTCCTATATATAGCACTACTAAACTTATTTAGTGCACTGTTGTAATTAATTTGTAAATCTAAAAAATTAATTTTGTTTCCAAATTCACCAATAGAAAATTTCAAACAATCAGTGGTACTGTTTAAATATTGAACAAAACTTTTAAATTCATCAAGAGATCCATTCCAGATGAAAAACAGATCATCTATGTAACGAGTGTAAAATATTATTTTGTTACTGTATGCACAATTTTCCAAATAAGTATTTTCCCAGTGGGCCATGAACAAGTTTGCATAAGCCGGAGCTACTCGGGCTCCCATGGCCACACCGGAAATTTGTTTGTATAAACAATCATTAAACCTAAAGAAATTGCTCTCAAGGACAGACTCCATAAGAGTACAGATGGTGTTGACTTTTGTGTTAGTGAAATTTGTGTGAATATTTAAATATTGCCTCAAATAGTCTATACCCAACTCATGATCTATACAAGTATACAAGGACTGAACATCCAATGAAGCCATGACTAGTTCTGATACAGGAGATTGAAAATTCTTCAGTTGTTCCAATAAATGCCAGGAGTCCTTTAGATAATATTTAGAATTTTGTACAAGTGGATTTAGAATATAATCTAGCCAAATAGAGATATTTTCTGTCTTATATTTGGCTGCTGAAATAGGCCTAAAGGGGGGATCAATAAGATCTTTCTGTAATTTTGGTATACCAAACATATTCCCCATTCTGGGAAATTCAACTAGTAAATATGTGTAAGTGTTGTAGTCAATCTCTTCCTGACTAAACATGTCAAACAGTATAGTGTCCAACCTCAAAAAATTATTACAGACCTCTTTAGTATCAACTTTTAAATAAGTATTAGTATCTTTTAAAAGTTCTTCCATACTATTAATGTAATGAGAATTTTTCATGATTACTATTTTGCCCCCCTTGTCTGCCTTCATTACTCGTAAATCCTTATTTTCCTTTAATTCTTTTAGTGCAGTTCTCTCTGACACTGTCAGATTATCAGAGTTATTCACTAAAGGTATCTTCCTAATGGCATCTTCACTTGCATTCTGGAAAACCTGAAGAGTACCAACTAGTGGTGGATTGTAGGTACTAGCTTTTTTGGGACCTACTTGAGTGGAACAACTAATAATGTCCTGCATAATGTATTTTAGGTTTAATTTTCTCATTTAGCCTAAAATCAATGATAGTTCTTACTTTGTTGAGGTTGTTCGAAGGAATACAGGACAAGCCTTTTTTCAATAGATTGGTAGTATCTATAGAAATCTCTGTACCAGATAAATTATGTATCTCTATTTCAAACTGATTTACATTATTATTTTCTACCATCTTTTCCTGTTCCTCAACCTGCCTTTCGGCTTGTTCTGAACCACCTTGGACCAAGTTGGCCCTCTTTTGTTGCCTTGTTTGTCTACTAAAAAAGGGCCCCCATTACCAGTACCATCAGCACTTTTATTAACATTTGCAGTATTTGTTTCATTAAATACTTCATTATTGTCAGTATGTAAATTGTTATCTACATTACTGTTAAAATCACCATTCTCTTCATTAACCAATGTAGAGTCACTAGCCTCACTAGAATGTGTAGGCTTAGCATTAACATTTTGTAAACTCTTATCCATTGTGTTAACACTATGAACATTGTTGTTATAGTTCTTTGATCGATTATTGTCTCTGTCCATGTCTTTTACCAAGCTATACGCTGTGTTATTCGCGTAAGCCGTAATATCTCTTTTCAATTTCTTTTGTTTCCTCAAAATAATTGTCGCTCGTTGCCTATCTGCTCTTGAGGTGATACTAGCATAAAGATTTGACAGAGCAGGGAAGCAAGAAAAATTTTTAATTTTGTTATCTAATTCTGTCATTTCTATCTTTAGAGAATTCAACTGTTTGGTGTAGTGATTGATTAAGGAGACCATCAGCCTCACACCGAAGTCGTTGAATAATTCCGTTAGTTCTTTATAAAATACATCCTCAGCAGTCACTGAATTCGGATATTTACCGTAGCGTAACCCTTGCGGAACACATTTACGCTGCACACACTCAGAGAGATAGCATATCTCTAAGTCAACAGTCACAAACTTGAAAGTCAATTTTTCCAACTCGTAAATTTTGGATTTACATGTTCTATGATTCTGATAATCTGAATTTGCGACAGTACTTACTGAATCAACTGTTTCCACTTCTTGAATATTGGAAAAAGGATTCTCCATAGTTTTAGCGATGTAACCCACCACACTACAGAATAATGTTTGCATGAAGTAATGAAGTTTAAGGGAAGGCAGGAATTGGATGAACTATGTAACAGAGTGATACTGACTGTATAGACGATTATATATGGTATATGAAGATGACAATATGGTTTGTTTTCATATATATAAATGTATGATTGCCTATGTCCTAATTGACATTTCATTAAAGATTTTTCTTGCTTTAAAAGACTCATCAGTTATAGTGATGTTTTTTTACTTTCATTGTCCATTTGAATCATCCTTGTTCTATTAATTTTATCATACATTTGTCTGCTCTCTACAAAACCACATTCATATCTGTCAACATTGTAACACCTTTGCTATTTTGTTAGTAACAACACAAAATTTTGTAATAATGATTTAAAATGGAAATGGGTCTACATGAAGCCAGACCTGAAGGTTTTTCACCGTCTTTGGGTAACACAACTACCACGGTTTTCTTCCAAGATGCTGGTTACCCCCCCCTTTTAAATATTGTTAAACAACCTTTATCAGTTTCTTCCTTCCTAGCTGCCAGCTTTTCATGGGAAAACTATCTGTTCTTGGTGAGTTTACTTTGATTATACATTACCATTTTTATCTTGTGTCTTTGATTTAATTAAGTCTCGACTTCCTCTAATATTGGCAATATTTAGTCTTCCATAAATATTAACATTTGTGCCTATTTTGGTTTCCCTATTCCTCTGATTTTTCCTTTTTTAAAATAAATTTCCAAAGCATCTCTAATCCCTCTATAGGTTCTTGGGTTGTTTTCCTCATCATAGACTCCTTTAGTTTGGCTACAACTCTTCCTACTTTCTGTTGCCTAGTCATTGTGCTAACAGTTTTTGTGCTGTCACTATACAGGAAAATTCAACCACTTTAAAAACAAAAAAAAATTAATTCTGAGTTTAACTGGCACCATGGACACAACAGTTACAATTAGCGTTTTCATTCCTTTATTAACATTACACAGAACTTCATTAGACAAACCAATCACTATCTTACTTCCTTTTTATATGAATTTAGTCAAATTTACATCAAATTAAATTACTCTCTTCTTAAAGAAGCCACAGCAATTCCTTACTAAACAATGCAATCTTAACCAAAACACACAGTTTAGGAATGACCATTGTAATTCCTTTCTAAAATATTCAATATCCCAAAGTTTAAACACATTATAATAGTAAAAAAAACTATAACAACCTCCCAAACTTTTGCAATTAGTAATCACATTACCACTAAACATCAGGTTTCAATGTTAAGACTACTTATCAAAATTCTGTCATTGATTCCAGGGAGTTGGTAGGCATTAACCATCATTTGCCAGTACATTTCCCTGTACTCTAAAAAGGTTGACCAACCCCACCCCACCCTGTTAACACACACTTCAAATAAACAAAGTAAAAGATTCTTAAAGTCCGAACAATTTATGGAGTGCCTATAAAGTGCAGTTTTACTGTCCTCCTCCTGGATGGAATATATGTGTTGATATATTCTTTTCTTCAAGGCATTTTCAGTCTTCCCTATATAAAGATGCACAAGACAAATGGGTAGCAATACAAATTACTCCTTTGGCATCCCAATCATAGCTACCCTGTATAGGGAAGATTCTTTGGTGGGTGCCTTTAGTGATATAGGTAGTCTCATTAATGTACCTACACACACACTACAGGCACCACACTTTCTCATTTTCCCTTCTTTCTTAATATTCTTTTGTTTGTTACAATTAAAGTTCATGTTTTTGTCCCTCCAGTAAACAAATTTTGGCGCAGGACCCACATTCTCTAATAATTCAAACTCCCCAAACACCACTGGCCAGTTCTTTTCAATAATACGTTTGAC
This sequence comes from Protopterus annectens, assembly GCF_019279795.1. Taxonomy (NCBI): domain Eukaryota; kingdom Metazoa; phylum Chordata; order Ceratodontiformes; family Protopteridae; genus Protopterus; species Protopterus annectens. The sequence goes on from NC_056745.1 coordinate 765,432,063, forward strand.
CTCTTGAGAAAAAGCACAACTGATGTCATTTCCAAGAACTATCCCCTTCTCCTGTGGCTGAAAATCTGGCTATCTCAGAATCGAGGGGGATATTGCAAAGTGTTTTTCTTATAAAACCAAGTCTTCTTGCTCCTCTAATTTTGCTGGGATAGTTTCTGTCCCTCAGCATTCATTTTAATTGGAAGAGCTCATAGTGAAGTTTTTCATCCTCCATTGTCAACCTTGACAGCCGAATCCTTTGTCCTTTAAGTTCTGTTTTTGCCAATAAGGGCGATTGCTGTCAAAGTTCAAAAAACTGAGTATGTAGGTTTTCTGTAAATAGAGGACTCACTGTTGTCTGTCTTTGTTCTTATAAAGGTGAACCACCAAATAATTCACAAATTTGTAGTCAATACTGTACGTAATTGACAAGAAATCGGTGGTGGAATTAATATACTCCATAAACTGTGGGATCTTCTGTACTTCATTGACCCATAAAATGTCATCCATAAATCTGTAATATTTGTAAATTGATGACTTGTATTCTGAATCAAAATAAACTGGGATGGACCCCCATCTCCACAACACTATATTGGCAAAAAACAGGGCCAAACAACCCCCCATAGCTACTCCTTTAGTTTGTTTAAAATATTCCCCCTGGAACCAAACAAAATTGTGCTTGAGCACCACGTCCATTAAGGTAGCCAATATATACATATATATGTATGTATGTGTGTGTGTATGTGTGTATATATATATATATATATATATATATATATATATATATATATATATATATGAGAGCGAGAGAGTCTTGATATAACTTGCGTCCTGTGACAGTGCTTCGGTAAAATACCCCATCCCCTCTTGATGGGGGATTGGCAAAAAAAGTTCTTTAACATCAATACAAAGAAAGTGTTCTCTTTATATTTACAACATGCTAAACTCTTAAGCAAATGCCAGGAATCTTTCAGGACATGCCCTTTGTCATAAAAAAAAAAATTCAAATAGTGTAACTTAGCTAATGGTTCAGTTTTCAATCCTCTGGACGCAACAGTGGGTCTCATGGGGGGGGGGGTCTGTTATAGATTGTGGACTTTAGGTATTCCAAAAAGTGATATAACCAATGGTTTCCTTACTCTAACAAACCTCACCTCTTCATCACTAAATTGATATTCTAAAAAGAATTCAAGAATTAAGTCCACTCTGTAATTAGAAGTATTAACCTCATTTAAAGAGCCTGACAAAATATTCAGCATTGTATAAAAATTCAAGCATCTTGCTGGAATGTTGATCCATTATAACCCCTCTCCCCTTGTCAGGCTTCGTAATTCTTATGTATTTGTTAATCAAATCTGATAACCTATGTTGATAGTCACTCAAGTTGGATTTATTGTTCCTAAGAGCTCTACCAACATTAGCTCTAATTTCCGTTTTGCATAATTTTTAAAACAAGGCTACTGAGGGCAATAAAGAGGGTTAAATGTACTTACATCTATGCAGTGGCTGCTCAAAGTCATTACAACTTCCCTTTTCTCCAATATTAACTTTAAGTTCACATTTCTAGCAAGCATTTTTAGATCTAATATGTGGTCAACCACCTTAGGCTTGCTACAAGTAATGAAATTTAAATCCTTTTGAAAACAATATTCCATGTTATTCAGTAACATTGATGTAGCTATAGTTATAAATCTTTAAACCACATACTTCATATGCAATGTTCTCATTAGACCAGTCTTACCTTTTGTAATGTGGACAGTTCTTCCCATTCTTCATTGTCCCCCTTGATAAATGTGGGGGATTCTGCTGAGGGTTCTCATAACTCATCTGTCGACACTGCTGTTTCGTTTTGATTTTGTTCCTCAGCCTCTTCGATCTCCTTGGAAGGGGGGGGGTTCCTTTTCCAGAAAGTTTAGAAAATCCTGGTCATCATTCTGTTCTAGCGATTCTTCTATGGAACTCTGACTCTGTTCCATGTACTTCATTAGATGTCATTCTGCTATTTTTGACACGCAAGTGGTGGATAAGCAATTTTCTACAAATATTCATCCTGATCTCTTATTAGCTTCTTTTCTCCTTTTCACTGTAGCCACATATTATTCCAGTTTTTTAACCACCCCTTTGTAAACTTCTTCGTATGTTGGAAATAACAAATCCTCAGTAAACCTCCTTTTGCTGTACTATTATTTCATCCTTTAAACTTGCTAAAACCCTTTGATTTTCCTTCATTAAAAGTTTCATATACTCAAAGCGCGTTCTATCAGATAAATCAACAACTTGTGGTGTAACATTGATCTGTTCTTAATATTGGGAAATTTTAAAATTCTTACCGCTCTTGGTACTCCTTGTGCTCTAATACAATCCTTAAGAAAGATTGTCCATCTGCAGCTCTCTATTTCCTTAAGAGCTTGTCTAATTTGTACATTTTGTGTTTGAGCAAGCTATCTGTCACCACACCTCCCCTCAGTAATGCAACCCTCTATCCACCCACCCTACATCAAAACCAAATACACTGCCACAGTCTCTCCTATTTCATCAGTACCTACCTCCTATATAAAAAAAAAAACTGCTGTTGAAACTTAAGCCTACAAAACTTGCAACTGACAATCTCGCCTCTGAATACCTAAAAATAGCAGCAGAAGCCCTAGCTTATCCAGTCTCTATCTTAATTACTCAGTCCTTATCAGAAAGCTATGTCCACGCACTGTGGAAAATATCCCGCATCATTTCCCTTGTTAAAGGTGTCTCCTCCACTGAACTTTCCAATTACCACACCATAGCCATCCTTTCTCCAGTCTTGGACTACATCTTAGCTAATAACCTCCTCTCCAGCATGGCTTCAGGCCATACTACAGCAGCACTACTGCCTTGCTCTCTTTCACTAATGCTATTATTCATCATAAAAATAATGGCATGTTCTCGTTTTGCTGTATTTCTCGATCTATCCAAGGCTGTTGACATGGTCTCTCACAAACTACTAATCTCTGACCTCACTAACCTGTCATTTTCCCAAACAGCTACTGATTGGTTTCATGGCCATCTAACTGGCCACCAACAATCAGTTGTCTGGCATAATGACCTATCTCCTCGACTTCCTGCAACACTTGGGCTCCATCCTTGGTCCCCTACTATTCTCACTCTTCACCAATGATCTATTCATAGCCACCAAGCATGCTTCTCTTGTACAGTATGCAGATGACTCCTCCCTCATCTGCTCAGCCCCAACTATACCTGAACTTCACAAGATCACACAGGAAGCCTTTTCATCTGTAGAAAATTGGATAACTATTGCCAAGTTATTACTCAACCTGAGCCAAACTCACTAAATCTAACCCAGTTATCCCCACTTTAATATTCTAGCCAAAGACAATATTGTCATCTCCCCAACAGAACACATTAAACTACTTGGTGTTGAGATTGATTATCTCAGATTTGACACTCGCATTTCTCTTACCATAAAAAAGTTTCACAAAAAGTTAGGTGCATTGTATAGAAACAAACAATTCCTCACCAAGTCAGCCAGAATTTCTGCTGCGAATCCCCACCTAATTTCCACTTTATTGTACGCCTCTCCTATACTTACCTTCCTTAGACAAACAGACCTAAACAAGCTTGAGGCTTCCTACAATAAAATTGCTAAGTTTTCCACTGGTGCATCTTATCGTATCCACCACTGTATCTCACTTAGAGAACTTGACTGGCTTGAAGTCTCTCAACTTCTTCACCTGAATAGACTCTCTCGCCCCAAGTTTGTAAACCATCCTCTTAAAGTCCCATCTTTTCAAAACCTTCTCCAGCCCTACTGCTCCACTAGACCACTACTCTCCAGCAGCAAAACTCTACTTCTGTTGACCAAGCCCAAGAACTCAGCGGTAGAAGCACTATTCTCCTGCGTCATATCTAGATTATGGAACACCCCTCCCCATAACAACACTACATTCTTGCAATCCCTTCAAGACTGGACTAAAAACTCACTTGAAAAGTCTCTGGTTATGCTCATGCACCATTCCCGACTAGTAACCCACCTTTTAGCTCCTCTTCCTCTCCCCTAGCCACCATGCCTCACACCGTCTGATCATTGCATTCCTTTCTCTGCAGGCTCTGGCTCACCATTTACCCTCCCCTTCCCTCCTCACTCAATCTCTGACCTGTTGTAACATGTTTAACTACCTCACTTTATCTCAACTCCAAATACATACCTAACTGACTTGCATCTAGCTTCCTCTCACTACCACTTACATTACTCGCTTAGTCTCCTCTCTTACTCCCCTTCCATCCCCTTAGCCCTTCTACCTTATTCTACCTTCGTGAGGAGCTTCTGCTTTATATCTGTTTGTTTAGTGCAATATTTGTATACAAGATTTAGGTACATGAGTTTAGAACAGTATCCGTTTAAGCTTGGGTACTATCTGTGTATACATCCTACCTTTATACCTAGTCTCTAGCTAGATATTGGTATATCTGTTCATTACTATGTTGCATATTGTATGTATAGCTAATGTTTGCTGCAGTATGTATTTGCTACTGTATGTAAATTCAGTTGTTCTTCATGTACTCTGCTGCTCATTTATTGTACTGTGGAGCTTCTCCCCAGGCCTCCGCTGAAAAAGGACCTGTATCCAGTTGGAATTTCCTGGTAAACAAAAGTGTGTGAGTTTCCAACAAAACATTTTACTTAACCAGGAAATAAAATCCATGTTGCTGGTGGGACAGTTCTCCCTCTCCAATCACGTATTCGGTATGTTTTAACTTTGTGATACTGAATATTTTAGAAAGGAATTAGAATACTTGAATGGTCATTTTCAAATGGTATGTTTTGGTTAAGATTGTATTGTTTAGTATGGAATTGCTGTGGCTTCTTTAAGTAGCTGGTAATTTAATTTCATTTGATGCAATTTGACTAGTCGTATAAAAAGGAGGTGAGGGTAGTGATTGGTTTGTCTGATGAAGTTCCATGTAATGTTAAAGGAAAGAAAGCACCAATCATAATTATTATGTCTGTGGTGCCAGTTAAAGTCTGAATTTTTTTGTTTTTAAAGTTTTTGTGCTATAGTATAGTTATCAAAATGTAGTTTAACAACCGTCATTCTAAATTCCTGCACTATTGGAAAAGATTTGGCAGGATCTGTGCTATGTAATCAACCTCACCTGTTTTACAATTGCACTTTATGTGGCTTAAGTTTTTCCAGAGATTAATTCCTTGTACCTGATTGCACGTCTTTAGCTAAAAGCAAGTGCTAATGAAAAGGTAAATGACTAATAACTTTGCATATTCATGGAAGAGCTGCAGTTTTCATGTTTTTTGCTTGTTTTTCAAATTCATTTGCAACTAAGGTGGTGCAGAGGGGCAAATCTAGATGTTCCACTGCAAACAGTGCCCTTATTTTGTCTGTCCTAGAAATAGACACGAAAAACAATGTAAAAAAAAAATCTGGTATTTGCAGTTATTCAGACAGTAATGCAAGTAGTTCTAAATTAACATTTTTTGTGTAAATGGAGGTATTTGTGACTATAAAAATCCATTTTTTGACTGGATTTATCCCTTTAGAATGCATGCATTGTAGGATATTTGTTCATACACTAGTGAATGTGAACTTCACATTTAACATGTTTTTTCAGATGTCTGTGGCGTAGCCCCAATTCCAGCAGTATGGTTAGCTAACCGCATTGAACGGGAAGAAGCTTTTGCTCACTCGTGGCCTTGGCATGTGGGTCTCTACTATGGAAATGACTACGTCTGTGGTGGTGCTGTTATTGATGCAGAATGGATTTTAACTGCAGCACACTGTTTCAATAGGCAGGTAAATGGATGAAGTTTTCCCCTTATTTAAACATTGCAGTTTATCTTTTTAGCAACACAGTATAATTATGATTAATTTTAAACAGTAATTTTGATCACAAAATAGTCAAGTGGAATGACTGCATGTTTATTTTCATTACACTACAACTGCACTACATTTTCATGGAAGCATTTGGATTATTTTACTACTTACCCCTCTACTGGGAGATTATATATAATAACTCTACAGCTTGTCATCCAAAACTCAGTCCTATAATAGCCATATGCCTGTCATTGTTGCTTAGATTCTTCGTATCAGAATGAAGGTGCTGGTGTTAATGCAGTGACCATTTTACATCTGTTGTCCCTTCTAATCTGTTCTGTACTGTGTAACTTCTGTCATGTTTGTTTTTTTAAGGGTATGTTTGTGGACACATTGTTTAGTAAGGGTGCATATGTTTAAGTGCCTGCTCTTTCTGTAAGATGACTTGCATAGAAAACGGGGCATAGCCAAAAGATTGAACGTTGTACTTATTTTCGGACATCCCCAAAACAATACAAAAACGAGATAGCATTTGTCAATACAGATTTCTATATTTTCTTATCCTAATTCCCCAAAGTGAGCAATCCAGAGTAATAGAGTACTTTTTTCACCCTTGCATATTCTGTATAGTTGTGAGATTGTAGAATTAATGTTTTAAGGAAGGATGTTTATAGTAGTGCTTGCTTCTTTAAAAAAAAAAAAAAAAAAAAAAGTTTTCCATAATCTGTCAGATCCCCTTATGCTGAAGGGGGTGTGTTTTTATGCACACAGATACACACATAGAAAGGTATAGATAGATATAATACAGATAATGTGATAGATACAGTTAGCAATGAGTATTATATCATGACAGATGGCTTGCATTTTGCCATATTGAATGGTCAATTAACATGCCTACTTTTATGTAATATATTTAATGTTTTTGGAAAGTGTTAGAAATCATAATCAGCATATTATATTTACCAGCAGAAATGCCAGTATTTTAGATGTGGTATTAACTCATCCAGATTTAAAACTAAGTAATTCCAACACTGGTAGAACTGTGGTTTTGTTCTAAGACACCTTCAACCACTTAATAGCGAAACTCTTTCCAGCTAATTGTGTTGAATCAGATGGATGGTAACCCAGGACGTATTATCCCTGACAGAATGTATCTTTACATCCTTATCTAGTTTTATAACGGATGCAGTTGCGTCTGAAATATCCTGTAAATGCAGTCAGTTTGGATTTGAGAAATATACTTGACATTATTTTCCTGTATAAAATCATTGGTCAGTTACAGTAGATCAGTAACTGGTTTTACGTTTTGCCATTCAGAGTCAAGCCTGTTAAAGTCTGACAGCTAATTGGTAAATCTTTCAGTGGGCTCCCTAGGCCTGTATTAGGCCTACATTTGTTTAATTTTTGAACACACAACCAGTACAGTTGTCTGTTTTTATGCTACACATAGCTGTCAACCTCTCAGCACAAAAATTTGAACACAGCCAAAAAATGAGGGGAAAAGCTCCAAAAATAGGTATACATTTTAAATATTGTGGTTATAAATTTAGAAAGTTCATAGGATAAAATTTCTTGTTACCATGAATTTTCTTAAGGCTATAAAATGTGAAACTCAACTGCCTATCATTATTTAGTGAATTCAGGTTTAACTGATTTGCTACAAAATCCAGAAAAACACAAATTGTATGAGGAACAGACCAAAAATAGGAGGCAAAAATCAGCATATTCTGGCAAATCTGGACAGGTGAGAGGGTATGATGCTGCATGTTTGCAGGTAATGTAACAGTCATAGGTGTCCTTGATAAGGTTATCTGGGCACAACTGGAGGATTTTGTAACATTTAGTCAAAACAGTATAGACTTCGATTTCAATATGTTGTGCTCTTCACTTTGGGAAAGAGTACAGACTTATCCCCATGTAGCTGATGGTAACATAAGTACTGTTGACTAGTGCAAATACCAAGTATTGCAGTCTGTACAGAACACTCATTTGATATGTGCTTACAAAGCTGCTCCATTTACCTCACCTTAATGAGGGCTCTGGTGTACAACCTATATTAAGATACTTATAATGAAAAATCTTAATTAGATAAGCTATCTCCAGCCATTTAAATTATTCTTTTGTATATTATATATTTGTAAGGGGGAGACTTAAAGCCTTTAAAAGTCTTCATTTTAACATTGCTTGTGTCTTTAATGTGTTATTTAGTAGTCATAATGTCAGTATGTGTAGGTTCAGCTTGACTGTTGAAAGTTTTCATGTCTGTATTACCAAATATATTGATTGCAAACTGGGTAACAATTTCTTTAATAAACTATGCTGAAATACTCTGAGGTAATTGGTAGAAAATACATACCCCATACCTCTCTTTTAATGCCAGTAAATGTGGTATCATGATACTTGCATAAAGGGCATACATTATGATTGCAAAATGAATGTTCAAAAATATGACACCGTCCTTTGAAATGTTAAACCAAGGTCCCATCTGTCCAAGTTGGTGCCACCTCAGGTGGCTGTAAAAGATCACAGGGCACTTATCAAAGATACTGGATCTTTTATTTATGTAACATCATAATTTAGTATTTACACAGCATAATCCATATTTGCATTTTTATTTGTAGCATATATTTTTCTTACATTTTGACATCTAATAAAATCATTTTTCTCATTTATAATTCACACATACTATCCCTTTCTGCACAACCATAACCTTGCTCTTCTTAACACAACTGTACATTTGGCATAATTTATTATACAGTTGTGCCTCATACATATATTGCGTACATTTTTTATTGACCCAGTCAAGATCTGATTCATGTTTTCTTTGTAACATCCTTGTACTTCCTGTATAGCAACATGTCATTCATATGTATGCTCATGAAATTTTCCCAAAACATTTTCATCCTCTTATATGCTATTAAAACATGCTCCATTGTTTCCTCGATAGTACAGACCTTGCAAGTAAGTCATATATTCACCACAACTCTAATGTGTACGTATGAATCGTATATACCTTTTTTTTTTTTTTTAAGATGTTAAACGCTTTCCACATAACATCTAATTTCCTTATTCATTCTCATTACTTACTTCCTAAACCTCGCACCCAACACTTCTATCCTAATTAGTGAAATAAATCCCCCTATTTTTGTCACATCCCCTTTTACTTGGAATATCTTTACTCCATGTACTCAGAGCATGCTTTGCTTTCTTACTGCTCTTGGCTACCACAGCATTT
>NC_056745.1:765446098-765492976 GCF_019279795.1 Protopterus annectens
CCACCCTAGGGGCAGAGGGGGGTCCAAGAAATTTCAGGTCCCAGGAACCTTTCTCGAACAAACCCAGGCAGCACAACTGAAGGGCTGCCAGACTGCTCATCTCTGGAGGCAGTCTGGGGTCAACTTTTGTTTCACCCAGTGGCATGGGAGTCCGTAACAATAGATCATTGGGTGTTGCAGACTATACAGAGGATATCCCATCCCATTCAATAAACCACCACAACCACTGAAGCACCTGCCAGGCATTCCACCCATGCAAAGGGAGTTAGCAGCTGTAAAAATAGAAAAGCTGCTAAGAAAATGAATCATCCAGCCTGTCCCCCAAGACCAGTCTTGATCAGGCATTTATTCCAGGTTCTTTTTAGTGCCAAAGAAAATGGGGGACCTAAGACTCATTCTGGATCTTTGCACCTTGAACCTGTCATTAGCCAAGGTGAAATTCCGGATGGTCATTCATCAATCCAGGTGAACGATTGGATGTGCTCAATCAACCTCCAGGACACTTTCCATCATATCAAGATGGACAGGCACTCCTGGAGTTTTCTCTGTTTCCAGCTAGGAGCCAATCACGATGAGTTTAGAGCCCTTCCCTTTGGTCTCACCACAGCCCTCATGGTGTTCACCAAGGCTATGGTGGTAGTAGCAGCTCACCTGAGGCTTCAGGCTATTCAAGTCTTCCCTTACCTGGACGATTGTCTTTTCACTGCCCCTTCCAAGCATCTACTTTGCCAAGCCAAGGACAGTTTCCTCTTGCTAGCGAAAAGACCGGGCATCACCATCAATCACAAGTCATCACTGGCCCCAGTTCAGATCTTAGACTTCGTTGGGGCTCGGTTGGACATGATTCAGATGAGTTTTCCTAACCCCAGACAGGTTACAGTCTCAAATTGCATGTTCTATACGTTATTCAAGCCCAAATTCTAACAGCAGAAACGGTACTTGGGGCATCGGGGTTTATGGCAGCCATGATTAATCTGTTACCCTTAGCGTGCCTTCACATGCGTATTTTCCAGTGGATGCTTGCTGTTCAGTGGTCCCTGTTGGATCTGCCATTGTCATTTCCTGTTCAAATCTCCCGAGTATGCAGGGACTCTCTTCTGTGGTTATTTTAGTCAGTGTATCTAATCAGGGGAAGCCCTTTTCTTTGGTCTTTTCCCAAAACCATGGTGATCACTGACGCCTCCCCGTTAGGGTGGCGAGGCATTGCTCAGGAAGGACAGTCCAAGGCACGTGGTCCCCACCCTAGACCAACGTGCATATCACTGTCCTACAGATGAGGGTGGTCCTTCCTGCGTTGCAGGCCCTTCATGCCCATCTCCCTCTAGGGGCAATTGTGATTTAGATAGACATTGTCGGTGGTTTGGTACATCAACAAATGGGGGAACCAGATCTTATCCATTATGTTGCGAAGCCACGAGATTGTGGAAATGGGTGATGTCTACTGGATGTTTTCTGGTGGCAACACACATCCCGGGACGGTCCAACATTCTTGCGGACAGGCTCATCAGATCTAGTCTGATGCCTTACGAGTGGTCTCTGAATCCTTCAGTGGCAGAACAGATCTTTCTAAAGTGGGGTTGTCCTTGCTGTGATCTTTTCGCATCTCCTTCAAATGCAAAATGCAGTGAGTTCTTTGCTCTGAATCCCCTCTCAAGGGGAAGCCCCCAGAGACATACTAGTCCATGCCTGGTCTTCTATGTGCTTATCCTCCACTACCCCTCATTTCGAAGTTTCTTCAGAAAGCTCGCAGGCTGCTGAGTACTGTGATCCTCTGGCCTCGCCAAGTTTGGTTTCCCTCTTTATGGTCTCACCTAGTAGTTCCATTGTGGACATTGGATCCAGTTCTGGATCTTATTTCTCATGCCTCAGGGGTTCCTCACCTAGACCTGGACAGTCTGAAGCTCACTGCTTGGATGCTCCATTTTCTCATGATTGTTAGGGCTCCAGGTTTATCATCCCCAGTTAAGACCATTTTGGTTGCAGCTCACAAGTCTTCCACTAGAAAGGTTTATCGTTGCAGTTGTAAACGTTTTTCCATATGGGCTTCGCAGCATGCTTTAGACCCCTTTACTGCCCCTGTGTCTGCAGTTTGAGTTTTTGGTGGGAATTTTTCAACAGGATGCCAGTTCCTCCACAGTCGGTCCAGTTGGCAGCTATTTCTAATTTTCATGTGGGAGAAAACATGTAATCCTTGGCTTCTTCTAAACCTTGTAAGAACTTCCTTAAAGGTACCTTTCTCAGACCCCCGGTGAAGGATCCTATGCCCCCGTGGGACCTTACTTTGATATGAAGGATCCTATGCCCCCGTGGGACCTTACTTTGATGTGTCATGCTTTAGTTTTCCCCCCTTAACTTGCAGGGTCTGTAGATTTACAGTTTTTATCTTGGAAGACTGCCTTTCTGGTAGCCATTACTTCTGCCAAGAGGGTGTCGGAACTTCAAGCTTTATCCGTTAAGGTTCCTTATATGATCTTTCACAAAGTGTGTGTGTCCTTGTGTACCAACCCGTCCTTTCTTCCTAAAGTAGTGGCAGAAGTGAATATCAATCAGTCTTCTAGTTTTTTCCCCTAATTTTCAAAACAAGGGGGAATACAAATTACATCTGCTGGATGTGCATAGACAATTGAGATTTTACTTCCACGGGACGAAATCCTTTCATAAATCAGATCAGTTATTTGTTTCTTATTCTAAATCTTTCTTAGGTAAACCAATTTCCAAAGTAACAATTGCTCATTGGATTTCACAATGCATTATTCGAGCCTACTTTGTCAAGAGAATTTCCTCTCCAGGGCAGGTAAATGCACATTCAACTAGATCTATGGCTTCTTCATCTGCCTTTTGGCATAGGGTTTCGCTGGATATCTGTTCTGCAGCTACTTGGTCCTCATCTCATACTTCCATTTCACATTACAAATTGGATATTGTATCTAAGAACAGAGCATCCTTTGGCTCCATGGTGCTCCAGGATATCCTTCCATGAGGGACACCCAGGTGTTTGGTAGCTGGGGACTCTATCCCACAGGTTGAAGACCAAATGAAGTCAGCTACTTCAGATAAAGAAATTATGTACTCACCATAACGTTCCATCTAAGTAATTGTACTTCATTTGTCTTCAACCATTCCCCCCTTCCTCCTACCTTGTCACTGTGATACTGTCCATATAAGGAAATGGTTACTTCAGGAATGCCCTTTGTTACACTTGGGCTCAGGATTTTCAGGTTACCAATTGTGGCAACATATTAGGTTGGAATGTGTAATGGTTTTTGGCAGCAAACTTGATCTGAAGGGAGGAAGGAGACAGCGGGCATTATGGGTAAGTGGAGGAGCTTGGAGCGTGGATCAGATGTTGGAAATGTGGCTGTGATGGATCAGATACGGATCAGTTACCCACAGGATGAAGACAAATGAAGTACAACTACTCAGATGGAACGTTATGATGGGTACATAACTTCTTTTTTCTTCAGATCCTTACAGATCAGTAGCTTAGCAAGTACTTATGAACCTGTGCAGTTTAGAACTGATAATATTGAAGAAAATGATAGTACTTTGAACAATGTTGGCATGCTGCATATGAAATTAAACTGTATGATTGAATGTTTGGAATGGGAGGCAGGAGGTATAGGTGAGATTAACTGTGAAAGATGGAAATTGTTCATATAAAGTATAGTTAATGATGTTGGCCAAAGGAGAAATGTGAAATATTGGGGCAACAGAAAACTAATCTTTGTACGGAATCACTTACTTCAAGAATTTTAAGAGAAAAGATGTGCACAACATGAGAAAAGAGGGCATTCAGTTAAAAAAAAACTGTGGGTCTATGTTCGGCCATCAAGTGAACTAACCATCAAATGGCTGAACATCAAACAATAAGCATTGAAAGTTCAATTGGCAAACTTCAATTTCATCAATAGGGTAAGTAACTACTTGTCCAGCACTTCCCCATCTCACACATGGAAGTGTTTCAAACCCCTTTTCTCCACTGTAGTGCAGTGTCAGAGTTGGTATATATAGTAAGGGGGGCGCTTTTTCCCCCACCTTAGTGGGTTTGAAACACTGTGTGTGAGATAGAAGTGTTGGACAAGTAGTTTACTTACCCTGTCGATGAAATGAAAGTTTGCTGAATGAACTTTCGATGCTTATTCGATGTTCAGCCATTAGATGGTTAGCCCATGTGATGGCCGAACATAGACCCAAAAAAATGTAGGGCAAATATCAATCTATTGAAACAAGCCATTTTTGGCTTAATTCTCCAGAGCAAGGTGTTTAAAAAACAAAACATTGTGGCTGAGTGAATTCAGGAGGGTGGGTGACTGAATAATGAGTGAGAGAGACCACAGTGATAATGATAGGAGGTAAAAAAAAAAAGTGAGGAGCAAAGGGTTGCAGAAAGTAAAGTGGAGACACAAGAAGGTGGGTACATACATAACATTCCTACACACAAATATGAAGTACATGAGGATGTAGAGGAAGGAGAGAATAGTATGGCTGATGGGGAAAATTTGTTAGGAACTAAAGTTTTAAAAAAAAAAAAAGAATAAAGTTGAAATTGGAAGGGTCAAAAATTGCAAAGAAAGAAAATGGATATATTTATTCCATTGTAGCAGTGAATGTATAAGAAACCAAGAATATTTGTGTGCAAATGGTGTAACGAAGTATATGCAGATGTGTTTGCAAGATATGGGGTTATCACAGATGCCAAAAGAAGAAATTAAAGCTGCGGGGGTAGTTTGACGTTTAGGTAATGATAACCTTCCCAGGAATTGTAGTGATTGTTGAAGAAACTTTTAAACTGCTAGATATGACAGTAGTAATTTCAGGTAGAATATTTGTTGTAGATATTAGGAGTAGAAGAGGTTTGTAGGCTTATTGTGATATGTATCTGATAATGGGGAGAAAAGGACAGACCTGTTGGAAGAAGTATGTGGCTATGAATATTTATTTAATTATTTATTTTATTTTACATTTGTTGACTGGAGGTAGTCTGACTTAGCTACAAATAGCCCTTTTTCAGCAGAGGCCTGTGGAGAAAAGTGCCAAAGAAAAGTACAATACAAAAAAGTGATTACAGTGGTAATTACAATATTTGCTGGTATTTAGCAACATTATACAAGTTACACATATTTAAAGGTAATAATTTCTAATCCAGATAGTGAGAGACATATTACAGTAATTGGCCCTAGGCGTGAGTGCTTGTGTGCACCTTCCATGGAAGGTTGGATGCTGAGCTGGCAACATGACACCGTAAAACTCCACTGCCAATCATGAGCAGACAGGTGATCTACTGTGGCGACCCCTAACTGGGAAAAGCCGAAAGAAGTAGTAGTTACTAGAGCTGTTTGAGGGGAGGTTTGTAGGAGTTAAGCTAATGGACAGGAAAAGATAATTTAAAAAGTGATGTAGCATAATAGTACACGATTTTAACTAACATAAGGGAAAAGGATGGGAAATTATACAAGATATGATGTGTAGGAACATGATGAGGTTGGTGAAGTTAAGGTCAGGCGAAAAAAGCAGTTTACTTGTAGAACAGAAAATGATTATATATAAAAATACATTATCAGACGGGCTGTCTGCCTCTATCAGAAGGGGTTATAGATATAAAATTAACATGGGAGGTGTGATTTTTTTTCCCCATTTGGCTATTGGACCAGAATTAGGGAAGAGGAATGTTGCATCGTTAGGTGATGGGGTAAAGAAATTGACAGGGCAAGTTTTGTAGGTACAGATGTAATGAAATCAGAGATGGGTAAGTTGGGAGAAGAACATGAAAGTAGGAGGCCATTTTGTATAAACTGGACAGAATGATGGGGGATATATAAGAAATGTAAAACGTTTTTTTTTTTATAATGGCAGAAAAGAAATTAAAACACAACATAAAGTATATGCAAGTAATTAGAGGATGAGAATTTTTTTTGGGGGGGTAGGGGGAGAAGAAAGTTACAGTACAGAAATAGATGATACATGAGGATAAAGGATTTGATGTACAAGTAGATCTGGAAGGTTGAAGGAAAACTGTAGCAGTGACACCTTGCTAAGGAAGTGTTTAATATGAACAAGGAAGAATGGAAAGCATGAGTAATCACAAAGGAGAAATAGCGGAGAATCTGGAAGATGCATTAAAAGTAGTGGACAAATATATAAGAAAATGTGGAGATGTCCGATATCATACAGAACAGAAAAGTAGAGTTAGACAAGATGATAAATCTAGTTTTCAAAAGTAGCACTCTTCATTTCTGGTTCATGAAATGGAACTGTTGGCGGTACAGTGCTTTTGTATGGTAGTAAACATTTCTCAAGCTCTTCAGCTGGTGCTGTGACATGGGGGGGTGTCCTAGTGGAGACTACTTATGACGCTTCATAGTGGTGAAAAGTTGGTTAGGAGAAAAAAACAATTTCTGCAATGCTGAAACTTGCAGTATATAATTTTCAGTTTGACTGGACCTTTAAGCTATTTTGACAGTTGTCAAAGAGCAATATAGTTTACTTGGCAGGATTACAGAAAGGGTAAAAAGCTCCATAATGGTATGCATTATTCTATGAAACGGTACACAGTACCTTAAACTACATATGTCTGGAATGCCTGTGCATCTGTCATAGGAATTACTTTCTCTATGCCCCTTGTTTGGTGAATTACTTTACTGTTTTTGATCTTTAGAATGATTATCCCTTTTCCAGCTTTGAATCTCTTCATGTCCCCATAGACTGCTCACTTTGTCTGCTAATTTGACCTCTAGAGATATTATTTAATACATTTTTCTCTTTATCTGGTGGATTGAAAGCCTGATCAGTTGACCCATGTTTATCTGTTGGGTATAAACTCTGGTCTGTAGGCTTTTTATTTTATGACCTCACTGGCGAGCACATGCCAATTGCAACATAAAATAATGACCTGCAAATCGGCTTGCAAATCCTGGTACTTTGACTGTGTCTCCGTACGCAAGACACTGTTATCACAATGGATGTAGCAATTTCAGTGATCAGTGTTTTTTTTTTCATGGACTACTAGATCTGGTTTTCTTGTCAGTTTTTTTGAACTGTTGGTTGTGGGTGATGCCATGTAATATAAACTTAGTCATTCTGTCTAATGCTTTGTGGTTCATGTTTCCAGTGCTTCTGTGCTACTTCAGTGTTGTAATGTTTGCACAATCCCCAACGTAGCAGTCTTGCCACATCATGCCTTTCAATTATACAGGTCCGCTGCTATTAGTGTATTACACCCAGCAACAAGATGAATGAATGTTTCTAGTTCTATTTTATAGAACCTGCATTTGTCTGTTTCTCCCACATGTTCAATGGACTTTCTAAACCAAAGTGTACATAGCCCACTATCCTGGACTACAAATAATTAACCTTTCATCTTTTGGTTTAAATTCACCTCTTCTGAACCATTCCTGCATGAGATCCATATCAAAATGAGTTTGTTCCAATAGTTTTCAGTGCTTACAAGTATATTTATGACTTTTACGCATTTATTGCCTTCTCATCTGATCCTTCTCCTTATTTTTTTTGGCGCGTTCAGTTGTTGCCTGATTTTTGTCTACTTCTGGTTTGATTTTCATTCCTGCATGGCATCTATCTGCTTCTACTAAACTTAGCAGGGAAGTCATCTTAGACTTAATCTCCTCATGTTTTAATACTTTCACTATGTTTGGGTCTTGTAAGGTCAGCCGATATGTATGCAGTCCTAGGATTGTAGATCTATACATATAATCAGTTTCGTGGAGGCCCATACTTCCTTCAGAAAGAGATACGATTGTGGTATGCACCGATTTTTCATTTGCGTGAAGCATTTTTCTTGTTTTCCTGTCCAACTGATCCAATACCTTTTGGAGCCAGTTAATCACCTCAGAGCTGTAAGTTGGAACAGGAAGAGTACATTGATTTATAGCTTGGACTTTGTTCCTAGATGTCAGGGCTGTTTTGAGTATTAATTTTAATCTTTTAAGATATTTCTTACTAACTTTTGTTCACATTTGTTTGCATTATTATTGTTACTAGTCTACTGTTATTGTTATAATTCATTTATTATTGTGTACCCTGAGTGGAGTGCAAAATATAGTAATGTATCTGAGCCAAGTGGAGATGCTTATTTGAAAGTGTTGTGTGGCTTTAAGGAAGTTTGGGATTAGCATATTGGTTAAGGTGTTTACCTCCCAGACAAAAGATACAGGGTTTGATCCTCACCTTTGAAGGGAAATTGGCTAGGCATAAACTGGCTAGCAAAGGTAGGTAGCATATTGTTAACCTCTGAGATGTGGGTGTGATACAGTAACTGTAAATCATAGGATATGGGAGTAGGTAGGGAGCAAAGCAGGCCAACATCCCCCACTCTTGCGTTTGTCAGATTGTAGGTTCCCAGTAAAACTGTGAGGTTTTCTTCTACCTGTGAAGGATTAGCAGGCACGAGTATATTTATTTATGTATGTATTTAATTTATTCTTTTCAGCTAAAGCCAAAGGAATCTTGAACTAAACACATCACAGAGCAGTTTGTAATACCAAAGTATGTTCACTTAAAATAAAAATTCATATGATATACTGGTGCAGAAGGAGATTCTCCATCTGCAGGAGATACTCAAAATAGTAAGAACCTCAGAGAAGCAGAAGGTTTTGACCACAATTGGAAATTATTAGCTTATTGTCCTTGTTAGCAGCAGTCTCAGTAACTATGCTGGTTGAGGTAATCAGATTAAAATTCCAAAATTGCATGCCAAGAATTCTGTACTTTAGGAGTGAGAATTTAAGCATACCACTTGAAGTCCCATTTAACAGCAAATTAATGGGCAAGTAGAATACATACATTTGACTATTATGTATATACATGTATAAAAAAAATCTTGTAAGCAAGTGTGACAGTTCTAATGATACAAATTGCTCTGGAGTATAGATGCATGAATTTGTGCTCTTTAAATCTCTTACCAGCACAACTGCAAATGAGGAAAATTCCTCAAAAAGGAGCTACCCATATCATATTTGCCATTCCCTCAGTAGCGGGTTTTTGCTTCTTAGTTATTGGAAGAGAAGCGGTGTAAACAGAAATTCTGTGATCATCTTTTCCAGAACAGCAAAAAGGGGAAAGAGGATGAGAATGAATTTTGAAATTTGCAAAAAAATGAATTTAACTGCCATGGTCATTTTCAGCATAACAGCCAATACCATATGTGTAACGTCCAGATGAAGGAAGGAACAGAAAGTGTTTAATTAAATGGACTTATTTTGAAGACTTTTGGGTATTCAGTTAAAGTACTACTATAAATTTCTTAATGCCAGACCATCCCCTTAGGATAAAAATGATTTGTAACTCTGGGAAGTTGTCTAGATTAATCCTAATAACGTGAACCCAGAACAACCAGCCATTCAAGACGTTGTTATAATCTAAGATAAATCTACTTGAAATCCATATTCAAGGTTTGGGAGATGATCAGGAAACTAATGCAGTATAACGGCATGGATTATCAAACCCCACACCACTGACTTCCCTTATTACTACAGAAAGGAAATGATTTTACAGGGTGGGCAAACACTCCTGCACCCACAGCGTCTGAGATTGCACAACAGTAAGGAAAAGGGGAAACTTTGATATCCCAGCCATTTGCTATTTCATACATACACACAAGACCCTTGTGTGCGAGCGTAGAAACACGCGCACACTACTCCCTGTTGAAGAAACCCATAGGTTGGCTAAAATGCTTTCATCCAACAGGTAAATCATTCTAAGGAAGTAAATCAGACTGGACATTGAAGAATTCATACACATTTATTTTCTTGAAGTGTATTATATATTCAGGACTGGCCTTAGGCCATTTGAACCTGTTTGGTCTAATAGGACCATGCTTGCTCAGAGGGCCCTATACTACTTTATGATTTATGAGGCACAAAAATTTGCCCGATAAAAATTTCATACAGGTAGTCTTACTTTAGTAGCAGTTGCAAATCTCGTTCGTGGAGTGGACATTTTCCGTTATGCACTACTGTGCTAGTCCCAAATTAAGTTAAACTTCAGACCTTTTGTAGGGCTCATCATGTTGTCTGCTCACACTTCCATAGTAGTCCATTGCCAAGTGCTCACCAGGGTTTTCACTCAAAACAGGTTGGATTAACCATCTAGTTTTGAGTATCATTCCAGTTACTGTCATGGAAGATACAATGAGGCTAAAACTGAAGACCGAGAGAGATACCATCTATCTTTTGCTTTTATTGCTGATGGGTTTGATTGCTAATATATTTACAAGGGAGAACTGGGGTTGTAGTCATCCTTAGTATGAAAACAGACACTGATAAGCATTAAAAAAGTGATAAGTTGTAACATGATCACTGAGATCTGTAACAGAATACTATTAATTCAACAGTATGGCAAAGAAATGCTTGCTACAGTCACAAGTGTGTAAAATAATCCTAGAGAGGTGAAACGAAGTGTGTGTGTGCATGCACTGAATAAAGGGTGGCAGAAGTGGGAAGAAAAATGCTTCACGTGGCTGAAAGGTATCATAGTTTGCCACATACAAACTAGGGGAGCAAGCAGAAACTTAAAGCTAGAAAACAGGTGGTCTGGATTAGGGAGGAATTTTGAGGGGAAATGTATTTAAAGAAATCTGAAAATAATTGTGTGGGGGTTGGCACTATCTCCTTTCTTCCTTGAGGGTTTTCTTAAGACATTGATTTCCTTCCCCTTCCTGACAAAATGCTCCTTAGTGACTACTCTAAGTTTTCCCTGGATGTAATCCTACTGATGCCCTTATGACCTGTGACATGGCTGAAAAAATCTGCATGTATTAGTCCACTTACCCAGCTGAACAAATGAAAATAAATCCAGTTAAGCTTTCATAAATTGTGTAATAGTACAGCAAAGCCATTTGTCTGCAGAGGGCTCATTTTATTACTGTTCTTAATATTTAACAGTTTTATGAGGTTTTGTAAAATCACATGGACAGAAATGGTGTATGATAATTGTAGTCATTCAGAGCAAGTCCAGGAGGTGAATAGCTTGGAAGCTTACAAAGGAAGAAGAGGAAATTTGAGATGAGGTATAATGGAGGCTAGAAATTTGTTCTTTTTGCCTACCAGTCTTTCCAAGATTAAGTGAAGCCCCACTGATCCATTTGTCCTTTATTTCCTGCTATCGATAGGCATTGGGCATGGGAGGTGAGAATAAGGTGCTGTGATAAGTCAAAAGACTTTACTAGATTTCATGTTTCAGAATGAGCTTCTGCTTTGTATGAACTGCAGTACCTGTCAGACATTGGTGTGTGCAGAACACTGAGAGAGACATGATAGAATGCGGTGTGTGCAATTTACTTGGGTTAAAAAGATATGATAAAAGTATTGGTCTGCAAAATCAGAATATCTATACAGTGTCATAACATACTATAATATAAAGTGCTTATTAATAAAAATATACGAGCAAATGATTTACACTTTGTACTGGGCATGGAAGGTGAAGTAGACTATGGCATAAATCAAATGAGGGGTGAAGGAAGACAGAAGAGAGAGAGAGTGTAAAAAACAAAAAATGTTGGGGGGGTGAAGCAAGGAGGGGAAGTATGCAGCTATCTCTTATCCAGGTTCAGGAGATCTGGCAGGGCTACAAGAGTTTGGGAACATGTTTACTGGTATGAATGAACACACTTGATGAAACACCAGACAGAGAGACGCATGCGCACACCCTTAGTGGTTTGTCAGGCCCCTTATAGTATGTGTCTGAATGATTTAAGCCAACTGTGAAACTAGAGAGAGAAACTATAGGAGATTTTTAATCTGAGGTAATCAAGGAATCTAGTAGTTCACTTCTGTACGTCTTATGACAAAATATAACCTAGTAAGTTAGCATAGTTTTAATATGCAGTAACAGCATACATTTCCAATGCAGAATGTGTAATAGTCATAAGTCCTAGGAAACATGCAAGTAGGGAAAGGGTTGGGGTGGTTGGTGGCTAAGGTCAGCTTGAGGGGGCAACCAAATTGGTCTAAATTGGGCCTAACATTTGCAAAAGCCAATCCTGTATATATCCTTGCAAATTCATTGACTTGTACATGAACTGACACACACTGACTGCAAAATAAAGATACTTATAAAGCATTTAAATGTAGATTGCATATATTTGTTGCATGTTCTAGAGTAAGGGTGAATGTAGAATGTGTGAGCATAAGTTTTACATATATTTTTATACTGTCGCTGTATCTTTTGTGAGAATAACCAGCAAGTGTATGTGGGTGCCATGTGACTACTTAATGCATTAGTAAAATGAGTGGTAATGTCCAACTCCTCCATTTATTTTACTATGTGATACTCCACTGTTTGTCTTTTTTTTTCTTCTTTTTTTTTTTGTCTTCATTTTCCACATTCTGGATGTGTACATAAACTACATTTAGGAAAATGTCTGTAATGAAAAGCTTGTCATTAATGGAAACATGATTAACCTTTTCCTTTTAATTTGGAATTGAGCAAGGAATGGGACAGTTTTATTTATTTGTTGACCGGGAAAGTCTGACTAGGACAGAGCCTATTTTCGGAGGATGCCCAGGGAGAAATGCTCCAGGTGCATGTGTTTGGAATGTGGGAGGAAACCCACGCAAATGCAGGGAGGACATGCAGACTCAACA
This sequence comes from Protopterus annectens, assembly GCF_019279795.1. Taxonomy (NCBI): domain Eukaryota; kingdom Metazoa; phylum Chordata; order Ceratodontiformes; family Protopteridae; genus Protopterus; species Protopterus annectens. The sequence continues at coordinate 765,458,698 of NC_056745.1, forward strand.
CACAAGGTACCCCAGCTGAGAATTGAACCATAGAACACCTTGCTGTGATGCGACAATGTTAACCCCTGCATCACTGCGTCGCCCAGTTGATGAAAATTGTATAATTATTTTTTTGTCTGCTTTCTTACTTTTTTGATTCACTGTTAGGCCATTGGCTTTATTGCAGTCAGACCAAACAGAAGTTTTTAGTTCTTTGCTGTACAAGGAATGACTTCCGGTTTTGTTGACTCCTCAGTGAACATGACGACAAAAGCGTGCTTGACAATCAGTTTCTATTAACTGGAATGATCCATAATAAATTAAGACTGCTAGAAGAATTTCCAAATCATTTTTGTAATTTAAAAATTCATTTATATGCATGATCTTTTGGGGGGGGGGGTGTAAGTTTTGTTCATCTGACATATTTTACTAGTCTTGTTACAGTGCATGATTATCAGTGTTCTGGCGCTGGATGTTTATATAAAACTAACTTAGGTTATTGACAGAGCTGTGACTAGGGTGCAGGGAATGGGAGATTACCCTGTGTGCAAGCTGCTGTAGGGGTTGAGGGGGCGTCATTGACTGGTGCAGATGGCATAAGATTTCAGTACCAGCACTGGTTATATGCACATATATCAATGTCATTTATGAATGTTGAAGTGCTCAATATGTAATAGTAACTTTAGTAAGATGGCTGTTACATTTTTACTGTGCTATACGTGCAGCAGTTACAGATTTACAGAACTTATTTTTTAAGCTCCTCAACTCAGTTGAAGGGGGGGGGGGGTGCCAGTTTGGAGAACAGCACAATTTGTCTAATTACCTAGCTAGAATTCTGATCGCAGTTAATGATGTAAAGTTAATTATGTAATTTTCTTGATATGTATTGCTCCAAATTTTGAATGGAATCATGCTGTCAAATGCAATGTATACATTCCTTTCAGTTACTTTTGTGCATGTGTATATTCTTTACATAACATATGTAATAGTATCAATAACCTGAGCATTGTAAACTCCTAAAGAGGTACTTGTAGTGGATCTGCCTTGTCAGGTTCTGTCAGGCAAGATAATTCTCCACCCTGGCTAATAATCCTTCCCATCATCACTTCTTACTGTGGTGGTAAGGCTGCAATTAACTTAATAGTAGATATTAAAATGTGTTATCTACACACTTGTGCTGTGTTCTTCTATGTTACTTTTAGTTTTAAGCAATTTGAGGACTCCCAAAGCTGCCCCCTCACCCCCCCAGTGAGACAGGGAGCTTGTCTAAGTTGCATTGGAAGACTTGGAGCATGCACCTCCAAAATAGAGGCAAATCCAGCCGTATCTCTGGATATGGAGTCAAGCTGTAGTGTTTGAAAAATGGATGGACTGAAGATGAGTAGCTTCTAAAAGTGCTTTGTGTACTTAAAACACTGAGGATGGCAATAATGGCAGGTCTGCCCTAGCAGAATGAACTTGTGCTTTCCCAGGTGTAAATTCTTTAGAAAACTTTAAGAAATGCCATGCTAGACCACTGACAGACAACAGACACAGGAACAAAGATGATATACTACTTTTTATTCCACCAACACAAGTTTTAGGCTAACAGTAGCCCTTAATTGGAAATGAAGTTACTTGTATTGGCTACAGTGCTTAAATATTGACTTATGCCTAGAAGGGGAAGTACATTAACTGCATTTCTTTCTTATTGGCTTAAAAAGACACTTGAAAGTGCTACTTCAGAAAATTCCCAGTTCAGATGCTTAGTATGACAACTGCACTACTGAGATGGACTGTCTCCATGTGTGCCACGCACCCGAAGCTTTAGAGGATCAGGTTATGGCCAGCCATAAAGGTTTTCACTGCAGTGTTACACTTCAATCGGTATTCATTTAGCAGAGAAAATGACAGCTGAAGAAACTGCTGTAGTACGTGATTAGAAAATAAGTTGCAGTAAAAGGGGTGTCCAGAGAGAGAAGTTAAATCCAGAAAAGGAAGGCCAGTTATAGTTTATAATTTTAGTCTGTAGAAATAAGCATGTTCAAAATCTTCTTCATTCGCTGTTAATCTAGACACTCTCAATGTTTGTCCTTTAACTACATTGTTAAAAATGTGTCCGGGGTGCATACTTCCTCTATGTAAAATTGTGTTTCTATGACTGTCCTTTCTATATAGTTTACTGGTAATCTTCCCCTCTTCTGTTTTAATTAGTTTAACATCGAGAAAGTTAATTTCTTAATCCAACACCTTTGTTTCAAAGCTCAAAAAACTAGTATTAGTGTTTGCTTCATAAAAGAACCTCTCATCCCCAAATCGTTTATAAAATATTATTGATCCCCACTGCTCATTGTTTACCCATTTATTGTCCCATGATGCCATAACTAATTTTACATAGAGGAAGTATGCACCCCGGACACATTTTTAACAATGTAGTTAAAGGACAGACATTGAGAGTGTCTAGATTAACAGCGAATGTAGAAGATTTTGAACATGAAGTGGCAGACCTCAAGCAAAGATTTAGAGAGAGAGGTTACGCAGATGAATGTGATGTTTTGGTAGGAGAAGGTGTCAAATTAAGGGCCACTGTCGGTAAACCATATTTTGCAAGAAGGGTGGTTGATGTAGTTAGCAGACAAGAAAAAAGAAAAGTAATAAGAGTTCCCGCACAATATTCTAGTAATACGTCCATTGTGACAGGAATAATTAAGAAACATTGGCCCGTTTTAACACACGCTGCTAAGATAAAGGAGATAGGAGAAGATGCTAGCTTCTCTTTTAAGAATAAGAAATCCCTAAAAAGATACCTATGCTATCCTAGAGATGGGTAAGGTAGGTAAAGGAGAAGCAGCCCTAATAAAAGGAACTATACCATGTAGAAAATGTAACCAATGTAAATTTATAGACACTAGCAGCACTTTTTCTCATCCTGACACTGACAGAATATTTACATTTAACGTACAGGCTACTTGTCACACTAAAAATATTGTATACTTAGCTGTATGTGATATCTGCTCGAATTTTTATGTAGGTAAAACTAACAGGGAACTTAGATTTTAGGATACGTGAACACCTTTTACTAATTAAAAATCAGAAACTCTCAAATGCTCTAGCCAAGCATGTTAGGAACACAGAACCAGGACATGCATTTAGGTTCCAAGCAATAGAAAAGATAGAAGAAAATGGGGGGGGGGTGACACCACAAACAATACAGAGACATCAGAGACGCGCTGGATTATTAGGCTAAGGGCTGATATAGAGCTCAGGCCTTAATGAGAGAATTCCTTTAAAACCAATACTGAGAAACAGACCTTTGGCCAAATAGTATAAGTTAGTTATTTTTGTATATGAATTTTAATGATTATTTAAGGTTTTGAGCTAGTATTTATATGTAAATAATTCAATATATATATTATGTATTTTATGTATTTTTATGAATTCATTTGTTAAGCATGAATTAGCAGCTAATATGTATGCAAGAAGTATTAAATTCAGTAAGTAGTGGATGCTTTTAGGTATGAATATAATTAGCATTGTAAGATGCCAATTAAGTAGTTTGAGTTGATTGAGTGACTTGTATAAGATGGGTTTGTAAGTTGATATTTTATGTAAAGGTCTGAGGAAGTGGTGTGAGAAGCACTCTGAAAGTGCTTACCGACAATAAAAGCTCATTTTTATCATATATTGCATTTCTTCAGCCACAGGTTTGGATTGTTGATATACTTTGTGACAATACTTTTTGACTTTGGAATATCTCACAATTCATTAATACCAACCTTAACCTTAAAGAACTTTGCTTAGTCAAAAGTAATTCTTGACTCCAGCACGCAGGATTTCCTTCTTGGGATGACAACTAGATACCTAAGTTCAAACCGCTTTTCTTCCACAGGAAAAATAAATCTTTAGATCTGTTTAAGGTTTTCCAATCAGACTTTAGTCACTGTGAGGGATACCTCAGGCTTTTGGGTCTCATGGCATCTGTGATTCTCATGATACCACTGGCAATACTCCACATAAGAAAAATGCAGTGGTATCCAAAATCTCTTTGGTTCAAGCATCAACACCCTTTATCTTTTCAGATCCCAGTACTGTGGTTTGTCAGAATTTTTTTTGGTGGAGACAACACATATCCTTTAATCCAGGTCTCCACTTCTCCATCCCTGCATCAAAGCAGTCACCACAGACTCTTTGGACTTTTCTTGAGGAACAGCTTTAGGAAGGATAAAAATGCAGGAGGTGTGGGACACCAAGGACAGATGCAAGCACATAAATATCTAAGATTCTTACCTTGATCAAGGCACTCCATGCTCTATGAACCTTCGTTGGTCCCTGGAACCTCTTCAGGTGGTTACAGACAATGCCAGTCATGTGGTACATCAACAAGCAAGGGGGAACCAGGTCGTACCCCTGTGTGGACTAGCTGTGTTAGCTTGGGATATAGCTTCACAACACAATCTCTCTACAGGCATCCTGCATTCAGAGTAAAATTGTGTGGTAGAGAAGCTGAGCAGGACCATGGCAAACCATCACTAATGGAAATTGTCAGGGGGGTCTTTCAAGATTTGGTCCATTTCTGGGGAGTTCCTCAAGTAGACCTATTTACCACCTCTCTGAACAATCCATTTACAAGATCTGGAAGACTGATGCCCTTTCACTTCCTTGGACAGGAAAGTTCCTGGATTCTTTTACAGGATTTTTATCCACCTGTAAGGAGTTCCTTAAGTGGACATCTTTGCTTCCTCTCTGATGAACAATCAACTGGCAAAATTCTGTTCCATGACTTTATGCAAGAAGGCCTGGATGACAGATGCCTTTTTGTTTCTCTGGACAGGAATGTTCTTCTATGCCTTTCCATCCTTTCTACCAATATCCAAGGTACTTCTAAAGATTCAGATGGAATTGCCCAAGATCATTGTGGTGACTCCCTTCTGGCCAAGTCAACTGGTTTTCCCTTCTTTTGGAATGGGCCAGGGGCAATTATCATAAGTTTCCTCAGAGAGTGGATCTACTCACACAAGAACGGGGTTGTTTGATATACCCTAATATCAGACCTCTTCAACTGACTACCCAGATAAGGTCTTAATTCCTTTTAGGCACCTATTTTCTGAGGACATGCAGTACATACTAATGGAGAAAAGAGAGCCTGCTAGTAGAAAATCATACATTGGCAAATGGAAAAGGTTTTCCAGTTGGTGCTAACAACATAACCAGCACCCATTCAGGCTAGTTGTCTGGTATTACAGTATTTGTGTGGGTTAGTATGCTGCAGCCTTTCTTATTCCTCTATCAAGGTTAATTTATTGGCCATTTCAGCATGTCTGCCCATGGAGCCTCCTTTTTCAAGGCAGTCTTGTGTCAAAATGTTCTTGAAAGGTGTTTTACATAAGTGGCGTCCAATTAAACTGGTGTATGTGTTGAAATGGCAGTCTAACATTTTGACCAACTTATGAAGAACAACAGTACTGAATAAAGTTTGTTATACTAGTAAATTATTCGACTATTAAGACCTTGCTGTCTGTTGCACTTACGGTTACTAGTGTTCTGACTATAATCTCTTACCTTATGTAATAAGAATTACTCTCTTATCCTGAATGAAATGCATGTGCTAACCTCAGTAAGTTTAGAGTTGCTGTTGGCTTTCAGATAGTAATTTGCATATTAAATGTATTACATGATGATAAGAAACCTTTCTGATTACACGGTTGATAAAAGGATTGTGTATAGATCTAGGGATGTCGGTCTCCTTTTACTGAAACCTAATTAGGCCAATAATGTGTCCAGACACATGCAACAAATGGAAAACCCATGGAGATGGCTTAAAATAAAGATGCAAGACCTAAACAATATGTCCTACATGGACCAACTCAAAGCCTTGTCACAATACTCTGTATCCTATAGACTGCTAAGAGGTAACCGGTGTCTGGCAGACAAAAATCCTCAATACTGATGGGCCAACTGCACATCAGAAATACTCTGTCTAGGGATCTATGCCTCTCTTATAGCATCAACAGAATGTCTAGGCTTAAAATGGACTGCAAGAGCAATTAGCCTAGTACTTAGCATTGAGCCTTTTGCTGACCTTCAGTATACCTTACTTTTGGCCTATTGTTACTGCTCAGAGGGAAGAGTTCTTAAATGCTTTTAAAAATGTAAATTTGTAAACTTTGATGTCAACTTTGATTAGGTAATGTACATAACGTGGGTATCTGGTATACTTAAAGGAGAGGATATGGTTTGAGTTCTTACAATTGCATTAATCTAGGCTCCAGGGTCAGATGCCCCCCCTTGTTGTATGCATGCAACACCTCCAGGTTAGTGGCAACGCATGAAGCATCGGAGACCATCCAGGTGCAATTAACCATAGGTAAAACTGCCCTACAGTTTGTAACATGCTACAGACCACCTTCTCAAACTCAGGAAACCCACACAGCCTTCCTGAAGACACTGGAGAGCATGAATGTCTCTCCAAACACCATCATATTGGGTGACTTCAACTACCCAAACATAGACTGGGAACATTACTCAAGCCCCAACACCCTAGCCCAAAGGTTCCTTGAGTTCATAAACTCAAATGCTATGGAACAACTAGTCACCATTCCCACAGGAGGAGAAAATATACTAGACCTGATCATCACAAACATGGGGACAAAATGCTCCACACCGGAAGTATATCCCTCATTGGTGAGATCAGACCATAAATTAATCTCACTGGAGATCCACATCCCGCCCCACCCCAGCAAAAAGACCACAGTGAAGAACTTCTCAAAAGCAAACTTCACACTTCTTAAGACTGGAGTGGTATCCTTCAAGGCCCCCGAGCCAGTGGAAACCACAACTCACGCTGCTGAAACCCTTACAAATGCCTTCTCGAGCACCTCCAGGAATGTATGGATCAAGCAATCCCTAATAAAATCAAGACCCTTTCCACCAAAGGCAGGCACCCGGTCTGGTGGACCCCAGCCATAAACAAACTGTACAACAAGAGGAGAAAGCTACTACATGACAGAGCAAAATCCCTAAAAGGGAAGGCATCTCTGATCAATACTAGCAAAAAACTACGATCACTCATAAAATCATCCAAGGCCAACTTTGAGAGAAAAATCGCTAATGACACAAAAGACAATCATAAAGCCTTCTTTAGCTATGTTAGAAACCTGGGTGGAAACTCCCAGATATGCTCAGAATTAGTCCAAAATGATAAAAAAATCACTGAACCCACAGACATTGCCAACATACTGGCAGACAGGTTCAGTGCAAATTTCTCCCCTCCCTCCCCCCCAAAAGGAGAAATATCTATCCCACCAGAGTCTAGCCTCCCAAACATCTCAGATACCCAGGTGAGAGCTGCTCTCTCTAAAGCAAAAAACACAGCATCAATGGGACCAGACGGTGTCCCCAGCTGTGTGCTACACGAACTCAATGAGGAACTAAACCCACACATAAGGCTGCTGTTTAATCTTAGCCTTACTACAGGATCGTGCAAAGAATGGCGTACGGCAACTGTGGTCCCACTCCACAAAGGCGGTGCTTCTACGGACCCTGGAAATTACCACCCCATAAGCTTGACGAGCCTTGTCTGCAAAGCTATGGAGAGGATCATAATGGAACTCATAAATAAAAACATTGGGGACCTACAGACACTGGATCCTACCCAATTTGGCTTTGTCAAGGGCAGATCCTGCCTCTTGAACTTGGTCGACTTTTTCGAAAGAGTCACTTAGGCCATTGATGAGGGTAAGGCAGTTCACACAGCCTACCTTGACCTAGCAAAAGCATTCGACACAATACCCCACTCGGGCATCATAGAAAAGTTCACCAGCTTAGATGTAAACCCATATGTCACAAGATGGGTTGCAAACTGGCTCAAGGACAGAACACACAGGGTTAGAGTTGCTGGTGCCATGTCAGACTCTAAGCTGGTCACGAGCGGTGTCCCACAGGGCTCAGTACTGGGCCCCCTCTTGTTCGGCATTTATTTTTCTGAAGTGCAGGCAAACGTAGGGGGATTGTGGCTGACAAAATTTGCAGATGACTGCAAACTGGGCACCATAACTGACACTCCATCAGACACAGACATCCTCCAGAAAGGTCTCGTAGAAATGGATAACTGGTGCCAGAGCCATGGCCTTAAGCTAAATGCCAAAAAATGTATAGTCATACCCTTTGGGAAAAACAAGGTAACCCCTAATTACCACATAGGTGGTAATCCATTAAACACGGAAGAAGTTATCAGGGACCTGGGGACCCAAGTTGACAGTAACCTCTCTTTTGACACTCACATTGCCAAAGTGGTTAGGAAGACCTTCTACATTGCCCACCTGATCATGAAGGGATTCACATCCAGATCAGGAGAGGTCATTGTACCCTGTACTCTTCACTTATCAGACCAATGATTGAGTACAACGCCCCATTGAATGTACCTTACCCGACACCTGCAGCAGTTGGAAAGACCCCAAAGTTCCTCACCAAAAGGATAAAGGGGCTCAAACATATGTCATACGATGCCCGACTGAAGAAACTCCAGCTCTATTCAGTCGCATACCGTCTGCTCAGAGGTGATCTGTGCTTGACATACAAGGCCATGTCCAACCCGGAATTAATGGACATGCTCCACCTCAAAAAATCCAAATCCACCAGAGCCACGAGAGCAAGAGACTTAAACCTCAACATGGATATAAATAGGACGTGCTGGAGGGACAGATTCATCACCCAGAGACTCCCCTACACTATGGAACAGAATCCCAGTCCATGTGAGGCAGAGCCCCTCACTGACTCTGTTCAAGAGAAATCTTGACGAGTGGATGGGAGATCGTAGGTTTACCCCGGGAATCATCTCTGTATCACTGCTGGACAGAGGCACAGCAAACTAATGGGTATAGTATTCTCATCCTAAGGGGTGGTGAAAGCCACACACACTCTGGCTAGGCTTATAAATGCCCTAGGGCAGATAGCCTAGTATGAACCTATGACTGCATTTTCTGCATTTTCGACTTTTTAAGCCTTTCGACGACTATTTCTGCCTGTTTTATTCAGTTATTACCTGTTTTTACTGTTTTTAATAGCTTGAATTGTTTGTTGCACTTCCTTGTTTAAGTTTTGCTTAAAAGTTAAACAACAGGCTAATACACTCAAGTGTACTAGCTTTTGATAGCAATTAGTCGAAAAACACAGCATTTATTGTATTTTCTGCCTATCTGAAAAAAAACTTGAAAAAAACAAAAAAATACTCTTGTTTTCCATACTTTCCTAATAGTTTGTTCCAGTGATCAGATTTTGCTGATCCCTGGGCTTTGTCTTGGTTCCTGTGTTTCTCCATTTTCCTTGTTTGGTCAGGGGGAAGTTTCTTTACTCACCAGTGAGAGTGGGGAGTACTGAGCTGTCTGTTTGTCCTCAGAGGAGTGGTTTAAGGCAGTAACTTGTAGTTTATTGGCCATTTTGGGTCATTTCCTGTCTTTTCCAGCCCCCTGCTATAAAGCACGCTTTAGCGCGGAGTTGCCACAGGAGCACACACGAGCAGCGGCGGTTAATCAAGGTTAAACTATTCGAGCTACCTAAAGTCCACTCTTCAAATTTTCCCTTAAAACAGCCTTCCTTGAACTGTACTGCTGATCAAACCAGCGTATTCTATATCTAAAAAGTTCAGCTCTACTTGATTCTTAAGTAGACTATTCTCTATTTGTAAAGCCTAGCACTTGCTCCTAAAGTATTTTTTACTTTGATATAGCACTTTTATTATACATAGTACCCCACCAGCCAAAAACCCCTTTTCGATCACCCACATCCCCCGGAGTCTTTTTAAAGTTTTTTGTCTATTCCTTCTAGCATGTCGAGGGATCAGTTGCTAGTGTCCTCTCCTGCTCAGCTGGTGAATCTGGGAATATTGAGACAGTGTTACAATTGTCTCATGTACACAGACAACCCTCTCCTTCTCCCACAAAACACAAATACATGCGAGAGATGCAACTATGTTGCCAAACTGGAGGCTGAGCTCTCTCAACATAGGACTGGCAAGACCAGACAGGAGGAGAAGGTAACCACACACACCACAAACCCAGTCTCACATAGTACTATCACAACTTCAAATCATACACATAAATACACAAAGACATACTCGGAGGCTCTGATCAAAAATCTACCAAACAGCAGAGGCCACCAAAGCAGACACCCAAACAACTGCCACCTCAGGACACAACACATAGACCACATAGTCAGTGTGCCAAACAGTCACAGCCCTTAAGGCCAAACACAATGCCAGACACACTCGTCATTGGTGACTCCATAGTCAGACACATTGACGTCCTGCTCACCAGATTGAGTAAGGAGAACGTCACAGTAAGCTGCCTGTCGGGCGCTAGAATCCGCAACATAACGCAAGCACTCGGGTCTCTCAACAGCAGGTACAAGTACGACTCTGTCATTGTCCACACTGGTGTGAACGACCTGAGACGTACCTCCTTGGACTACATGAAGAGACATAGAGGAGCTCTCTGATTATGTAGCCCAGGCAGGTATGACCCTGACCTTGAGCAGTATCCTACCTTCACCAAGAATGATGCAACAATACAGAGACAAGATAATTAGCTTTAATAATTGGCTTAAACTCTGGTGTCATTCAAAGGGGATCCAATGTCTGTCTGCCTGGGATGACATGCTGGACATGCCACGCTGCTTCGCAAGGGATGGCTTGCACCTGTCACCCCTGGGCTTCCGGATATTGGCAAAGGCTCTTGCCACCCCCATAGTGCCTTTTTAGGCAAGGCTCAAATTCTAAACCTACCACCCTAGAACACAAAAAAGGAAAAAAACTAAGGGTAATGCTGCTCAATGCCAGAAGTCTCAACCTCAAGATGCACGCACTCGAGGCCCTTCTCAGTATGGAGAACATCGATGTCTGTGCTGTGACTGAAACCTGGTTCAAGGCTCCCGAGAGCACCCCGGCACTATCAGGTTTTACCTCATATCATGCGTTCTGGCCCCAAAATCCGGACAACACCAAGAAAGGAAGGGGGGTGTCTATATTCATCAAGGACACCCACACCTCAAGGTTGGTGGCAACGCACGATGCATCAGAGACCATCCAGGTGCAATTAACCATAGGCAAGACTGCTCTGCAATTTGTAGCATGTTACAGGCCACCCTCTGTCTCAGGAACCTCACATAGCTTTCCTGAAAACACTGGAGGGGATAAATGTATCTCCAAACACCATCATACTAGGCGACTTCAACTACCCTAATATAGACTGGGATCACTACTCAAGCCCCAACACTCTAGCCCAAAGGTTCCTAGAGTTCATAAACTCAAATGCCATGGAACAACTAGTCACCATCCCCACAAGAGGAGAAAACATACTAGATCTGATCATCACGAACATGGGGTCACAATGTTCAACACCGGAAGTATACCCCTCACTGGTGAGATCAGACCATAAATTAATCTCACTGGAAGTCCACATCCGCCCCACCTGAGATAAAAGACCACAGTGAAGAACTTCTCAAAAGCCGACTTCACACTTCTAAAGACTAGTTTGGTCTCTCTTAAGGCCCCCGAGCCTGCGGAAACCATTACTCAAGCCGCTGAATCACTTACAAATGCCTTCTACCAGCACCTACAGGACTGCATGGATCAGGCAATCCCAAACAAAACAAAGACTCTTTGTACCAAAGGCAAGCGTCCAGTCTGGTGGACCCCAGCCATAAACAAGCTCTACAACAAAAGGAGGAAGCTACTACAAGATAGAGCAAAATCCTTAAAAGGGAAGACACCTTTGATCATTATAAGTAAAAAACTAAGATCTCTCATAAAATCATCCAAGGCAAATTTTGAGAGAAAAGTCGCTAAGGACTCAAAAGACAATCATAAGGCCTTCTTTAGCTATGTTAGAAACCTGGGAGGAAACTCCCAGATATGCTCAGAATTAGTTCAAAATGATGTAAAAATTACTGAACCTACAGACATTGCCAACATACTGGTTGAAGTTCAGTGCAACCCCCCCCCCCCCCAAAAGGTGAGATATCTGTACCAGAGGATTGTAGCCCCCAAAACATCTCTAATGCTCAGGTGAGAACTGCTCTCTCCAAAGCAAAAAACACAGCATCCATGGGACCAGATGGTGTCCCCGGTTGTGTGCTCCACGAACTCAATGAGGAATTAAACCCACAGTTAGGGCAGCTGTTTAATCTTAGCCTCACCTCAGGATACATGCCCAAGGAGTGGCGTACGGCAACTGTGGTCCCACTTCACAAAGGCGGTGCCTCCACCGACCCTGGAAATTACCGTCCCATCAGCTTGACAAGCCTGATCTGCAAAGCTATGGAGAGGATCATAATGGAACTCATAAATAAAGACATAGGGGACTTGCAGACTTTGGATCCGACCCAGTATGGCTTTGTCAAAGGCAGATCATGCCTTTTAAACTTGTTTTACTTTTTCGAAACAGTCACCAAGGCCATTGATGAGAGAAAGGCAGTCCACACAGCCTACCTCGACCTGGCAAAGGCTTTAGACACAATACCCCACTCAGGTATCATTGAAAAACTCATCAGCTTAAATGTAAACCCATACGTCACAAGATGGGTTGCAAACTGGCTAAGTGACAGAACCCACAGGGTCAGAGTTGCTGGCGCCATGTCAGACTCAAAGCATGTCACAATTGGTGTCCCACAGGGCTCAGTCCTGGGCCCACTCTTGTTCAGCATCTACTTTTCAGAAGTACAAGCAAACACAGGAGGGTAATGGCTGACAAAATTTGCAGATGACTGCAAACTGGACGCCATAGTTGAGAACACATCTGACACAGATATCCTTCAGAAGGGTGTTATAGAAACGGATAACTGGTGCCAGAGCCATGGCCTAAAGTTAAACGCCAAAAAATGCATTGTCATACCCTTCGGGAAAAACAAGGTTACCCCTAGCTACCATATAGGCGGCAATCCACTAAGCACAGAAGAGGTTATCAGGGATCTGGGGACCCAGGTCGACAGTAACCTTTCTTTTGACACTCACGTTGCCAAAGTAGTTAGGAAGACCTTCTACGTTGCCCACCTGATCATGAAGGGATTCACATCTAGATCAAGGGAGGTCATGAAGGGATTCACATCTAGATCAAGGGAGGTCATCGTCCCCCTGTACTCATCACTCATCAGACCAATGATTGAGTACAATGCCCCATTCGGAATGTATCTGACACGACACCTGCAGCAACTGGAAAGGCCACAAAAGTTCCTCACCAAAAGGATAAAGGGTCTCAAAAATATGTCTTATGCTGCCCGACTGAAGGAACTCCAGCTCTATTCAGTCGCTTACCGTCTGCTCAGAGGTGACCTGTGCCTGACATACAAGGCCATGTCCAACCCGGAATTGATGAACATGCTTCACCTCAAAAAATCTAGATCCCTCAGAACTACAAGGGCAGGAGACTTAAACCTTGACACGGTTATTAATAGGACATGCTGGAGGGACAGATTCATCACTCAGAAGACTCCCTATGCTGTGGAACAAAATCCCGGTACATGTGAGGCAGAGCACCTCGCTGGCTTTGTTAAAGAGAAATCTTGACCAATGGATGGGAGATCACAGATATACCCCAGGGATTATCTCAGTGTCACTGCTTGACAGAGGCACAGCAAAATAATGGGCATAATATCCTTCAGACTAAAGGGGTGGCGAAAGCCACAAAACTCTGGGCTAGGCTTATAAATGCCCTTGGGCAGATAGCCTAGTATGAACCTATAAGATAGTAGTCCACACACACACACACACACACACACACACACACACACACACACACACACACACACACAAAAAAAAAACTGTCAGACCAAAAAAAGAGCCATAAAGATGATGGAGTGGACTGTTGAGGATAAGGAAGAAATTGTATATTACTATCATTCAAGTAGCCCAGAATTTCCAAATAGAAATTAACAACTGAGAGAAATTACAGAATGAAAAACACTTGCAAAAGAAAAACTGTCAAAAGATTCAAAAACAAATCTGCGTTCATTAATGCAACAGATCCATGAAAAAAACTTTATATAGACCAAGAAACATTTGGCCATTTGGAAAAGGAAGTGACAGAGGAAGTGCAAAGAGCACAACCTAGAGATTTTTGAAAGGTATAAAAATGAAACATGTTCATGGGAAAAAGAGAAAGCTCTGATATGGTGCAATATTTATACAAAGGAGAAAGCAAAACTAATCAACAAAAAAACAGCACTAAAGATATTTAAAGAGAAATATAGGCTTAGGCATCTAGTTTTTTGTATTGTAATATTTTCAATAAGTAAAAGTAAAAAGAGGATTAGTAATGGAGAAGTTAAAGAAACAGGTTATGAATTACCTGTGAAGTGAGGATTTAGTGTTGAAAATCATACCCTGGTAACGTCACAGCATGATGGAACAATGCGACCCCAAATTAAGGAAAAACAGGTGGAATGGGAAGCATTTGATCACTTGCCACAGAAAGATACTCTGGATCCTTCAGTAGAAAGCCAGTACAAATGTTCAGTTGGAGTTTCCATGGTGTCTTGCTCCATCTTTTGCTGTGCAGCTCTGACACAATTGATGTAGAGTGATAGGCCAGCACGTTCCCATATGAAAGCGCAACAGATGATGCAGGATGCAGCTGAGGAGAATATGCCCCAGAAAGATGTTTTGTTTTCTGCTGGTATTCTACAGAAAGTTCCAGAACAAAAAATATTCCCTCAGTTTAGATGAAAATTATCTAATGGAAGAGTTGCTTGATGTAATAATGATGGATAAGACATATTAAGATAATGAAAAAAATAGATTACAGAAAGTCAGTAAGACCCAAAATAAGTCTAATAAAAGAAATGAACTCCGTTATCAAGATGTAAAAGAAATTCATGTGCCATATCAGAAGTAAATAGGAATATATTACTATGCAGCTAAATTAATAAGATATGGTCTTACCACAAAAACATAGAGCAATAAGGGAAAGGAAGGAAAGAAAACAAATGCCATCATGGAACCATCGCATAGAGGAAACTATAAAGCAATTAAAACAAGAAGTGTCACTGTTAGAGTATAGAAGAAGGGAACAGATGAGCAAAAATACTTAAATGTGATAAAAGAAAGGCATAATATTAGAACAGAACAGGATCTATTGTACATTATTGCAAATAATAAATTAGATATCTTCACAGGTACAGAACTTAGATATGCATTTAAATGTAACGGAAAAATTCAAAATAGGCAATTCACTGATGACCCAAAAAAGTTTTATAGAGAATTGTGAAAGGTACTGAAACACCTTCAAAAGGAAACATTTTGGAGAAGTATATATGAAGACCCTGTGGAACATAAAGATGTTGAATGGACAGAAGAAGTAAAGGAAACAGAAGTTCAAATGTACATAATATGAAGTGGGATAAAGTAATGGTCAAAGAAATTGAAACAATATCAACAGCTCCTAATTGGAAAACTCCAGGCCCAGATGCAGGGCATAACTTCTAACTAAAAGTATTAACATCTTTTGTACAAAGATTTATCCCCGAGCAAGGGCGCCCACAGGCAGGTGCAACGGGGTGCACTTGCACCCCCCTGGAATCGGCTGGGAGAAATTAATTTTATTTTACTTAAAGTTTTTTTTCTTTCTTTTTTTTTTTTAAAGAAAGGGCATTCCTGTTTAAGAACGCCCTTTGCATCCCGTTTTAGGCGCCGGCAGGGATTTCGGGACTCGGGAGGCATGGATGCGCACTGTACTGATTTCAGGGGTAGCTTTTTTTTTTTAAAAAAAAAAGTACATATTTTTTCTTTTTTAAACAGCGTTGGCTCCTTTAAGGAACATACCAGCCAGTCGGAATTGAGCTTACGTCATGTCCGGCTGGCTGCCAGCGGGAAATGTGCAGTAGTGACTAGTGAGAGTGAGTGGAAGACGATCGTAAATGGATTATCGATGTGAGCGGGAAATGTGAAGTTGTAGTGAGTGGAAGGCAATCGCGAATGGATTATCATTGTGGTGATCGCGAAGATTATCAGGTACGAGGGTGTGTGTGTTGTCATAAAATATAAATTTCTTAGTGCAGAAATCTTACTATTAAGTGATGTACTGCTTTGTCAATAAATGCTACCATCAAATCATGCAACTCTTGGTACAAAAACTTTAGCATCAAATCATGCAACTGTTAGTGCAAAAATGTCCATGGAAGATATAAGATAGGCAAAGGCACTGGTGTTTCTTTGTTCATTGGTGAAGGAGTAACAAAGAAGGAAATGGCAGAATTAACTGATTAGATTGCTAGATGAATTACTAGGCCAAGAGGCAGACATAATACAGAAATAGATAAACATAACAATAAACTTGTAGAGCATATAAAATACCTTAAGTGAGAGAAATGGAAGCACATTAAAAAAACATGAGGGCAGTATTCTTAAGACTTAAGAAATCACAAACTGCTTAGAGAATCAAGAACTGGAAACGAAGCCTGGAAAATCCCTACGAGAGCAATGGGAGTGAATGCAAAGAGCAGTTAAAACAGGTTTGTTTGGAGAATAAGGCAAACACACAAAAGCAGGTAGCCCAAAAACTTAGACAGCAGGAGATTGAAAGAAGTATAGTACAGCTAAAATACTTAAAAAATGGGGCAGTATGCAGAGACCCAAAGGCAATAGCCCAAATACCTGTGGAATTTTATAAAGATCAGTACACAGCCTAGAATAAAGCAAGTATCTGGAGGGCAAGTGTAGACAGGTTCTTAAACAAATCAGAACTTTTAAGGGCAAGTCAAGTGGAGGAAAACCAAGTGCAAACACCCATAGCCATGGAGATCAACAAAAAGTTGAGGATCAAGACAACAGATAAGTTGCTGAAATTGGACAGAATCCTATTGGAAGTATGGAAGGAATTTAAAGACAAGATTATAGCAATTTGGCCCAAAATATTTAACATTATTTTAGTGGAGAAAAATTCCAGAGTCTTTGAAAAAGGTAGTAATCATGGTACTATACAAAGAAGGAAGGAAAATACTCTACCACTCCTGTATGAGTTTTAAAAAGTGATTGTAAAATTTTGGAGCTATATTTGCTAGAGGAGCATCAGAGACTCTTCCTAAGTTAATAAACCTAGATCAATGCAGCTTCATCCAGGACTGGCAGACCTTCAACAATATAATAAAGACCAACTTGATATACCAGGAGGCAGAAAGAATGGGCCAGCTTTTGGTGTTAATACATTTAGATGCAGAAAAGGCATTCAACTGGGTGCAGTGGGATTACTTATGGGAGATACTTCCCCAATGAACTATTAGTTTTGCTACATTAAATTTTCATAGAGCTACTAACAATGTTCAAGATAAATGGAAATAAGGTCTGTCTTCATTTAATTCTGTTGGCTGCCCAAAAAAGATTCTAGAAAATGGAAGTCAAACTCTAAGTCAACTGTATCTGATGTACTGAATATTATAAAAATGATAAAAGGACTGAAAGAGAGATCTTTAGAAAAGGGAAGGAGGAAATTACATAGAAAAAATGGAAATCATGGGAAAAGTACATGCAGGATAATGTTCAGGAGGAGAAGGAATGAGGTTTAAGGGAAGGCAGGATTTTCGGCAATCTGTGCAATGTTGGACTGATGGTAGTTACAAAGAATGAAAATAAGTGATATATAATGTATGCAAATGGAAAAATATGATAATATATTTTTCTTTTCTGTTAATGTATGTTTGCCTGTGTCTTAAAGATCAAGTGCAATTGGAGAACCTGCCTTGTTGCTAACATTCTGGTGCCTTATATTACTTACTGTGCTGCTTCAACTGCCTCATGGGATGTTTTGGTGACAAAATGAGCTTGTAAAAGTAAGAAAAAAACCCACTTCAAATTAACTGCATTGGCACAGTGCTGCCCCAAGCAATTGACTGTGTGCTAAGTGTGTGTGTGTGTGTGTGTCTTTATATGTCTTATGTATACACAAGTTCTTTTCTTTTTTGTTTTGTTTGTAAGTAATGTCTGTATTTATTAAGCTGCTTATTTATTTATGTTTCTTTCTTTGATCTACCAACAGCCGTGTTGGCCTGAATGTATTAAGTTTTGCATTAATGACAGCAGTTTTATAGGATGAATGATGAGGTATTTAATATATGAATTTGTCGCACACATTAACTATAAATTACGCAATCATGTATTTACTGTAAAAGCCTATGGCAGTACTATGACCACAAGCTTCTGTAATTTCTACTACTCCTGTGATAAAAGTTTGAAAAAATAATTAATTAATTATTGCTAGTAAAGAAAATATGTGGATTTATAGGATCAAATCTATGATGTAGGGACAAAACTCTGCTACTGTATACACTAACCCTTACCCTGCTTTAGATTCCATCTGGCAGGACAGGAATCTCTAGACAGCTCAAGACCAGCTGGCACAAACTACCAACTGATGAATGTCTTTAAGCTAACATCCTGATAATCTGAGAACATTTTCATTACTTACCTAGAGAATGGCAAATACCACAAAAACTGGCAGGCACAAGCCTTGCTCAACCTAAACAACAAGTAACAGTTGTCTGTTAATGCTAATTACATTTCTTGCACCTTATTTTTTATTATAATGAACCAGAATGTGGCTACAAAACTTAAGTGACAGAATGCGGAGAAGTAAATAATGGGAGAGAGTAAAGCCTGAAGTAGGGGCAGATCCAAGCAACACTAACACCATCATTGATATTTGATAAAATGGATTGTGCCCTGCATGCAAATTTTGAAGAGTACGAAATCTGAACTTTTTAAAAAGCACACCAATAAAAAATTACCAATAAACGTATTCAAACACAGACACATAAAATTCCTACACATGTATTTATTTGTGGGATCAAATTACATAACAAAATTGTCTTGTTTTATTAAGCTAGGAATGTAGGAAGATATAAGCTTCATTGTTCTGAAATAGCAATTAATCACCATATCATTCTATATACCTAACAAATAGTAATAGTCAATGAATTAATTAAATGACTAATGTATGGTTTAATATACATTGGGATAGAAATAATTAAGTTCTGCAAATCTACAGATTTAATACCAAGCAGCTGGAATGCCAGTATCAGCAGTAAATATAAACTCCTAAATCAACTTTAATGATACTTTTTTACTGAAACATAAAATAGTGCAATATACTGCATCTGAGCTGTTAGTTATATAATAGCTATTGACTAAAGTATTTTTTGCAGCTGACGACAGTCTGCAAAACTTTCTGCAAAATATTAATGCCCCTAGTTCAGACATCTTTCCTTGAACAGATATTAGAATAATCATCTACAAGTGTTTTGTGGGTTTACAGAATGGGTGAGACCATATGCCGTACCTCTCAAATCTCCAGAGTTTTGCCTCATAATTATGGTCTGTTCCTCATAAAATATGTGATTTTCTGGATTTTTGTGGTGAAGCGGTGAGGAATTAATCAAATATTGACAGATATTTGAGTTTCATATTTAATATCCTTCAGAAAATGCATAGTAACACGACGTTTTATTTTAGCAACGTTCTAAGTTTATAAGAACAATATGTAAAATGTGTCCCTATTTAGGGGGGGGTTGTCCCCCTTATTTTTGGCTTTGTCCAGATTTTTTGTGCTAAGAGGTTGAAAGCTATGCCATGTACCCAGGAATGCTTTGTGAGAAATGCTGCAGCAGTATGGGGTCCCAGGGTTATTGCTTCATGCCATTTGGTCACTGTGTTTGAGTACTGTCAGATGTGTCCACATTCTCAGTGTCACAATGTTGTGTTTGAAATCTGCTGGAGTCAATAAGACGGCACGAGTGTAAATGATCAGGTCTGTGTGCTTCTCTGTTCTGCATAATACACCAGACTGCAGTTTGAAATAAATGCATCAGGCATGTGTTTCACCATCCAAACAGCTCTTGGTAACATTAAACGCTGGCAAACATTAGTCATTAAATGTGACTTTGTGTAATAATTATATATATGTAATAAACTACAAACGTCGCATCTTAAATATGGTGTGTGATTTCTTGACTGCGGTCATAGTTTCACTTTACTATTGCTATCAAGGACAATTTAGCTTTTCCTGTGGAAATGTGTGACCAAGAAACTGACGTTAACTTTGTAGTCACATACAACAGTTGTTACTATACCGTCTCTTATAGTTTAGAAAACTCCAGAGAGATAAGAGAGCTGAGAGAGTGCGCAGCATTTAAATACTTTTCCGTTATTGGGGCCCGGGCAACAGTTCTAATGAGCTTGCAGTGATCGTTGCTGATTTTCTGTCTGTTAATAATTTGCTATGCTTGTACCTCGTGGTTATTTAATACACTGACTGTCTGACCATCTGTGAGCTAGCCTTCCTCTACACGGTCCTATAATCAGTTTAGTTGTGAGGTTAATTTTACAAAAGACTAAACTGCGGCCTGAGCAATTCTATAGTGCCAAATACGTAGTTGCCTCTTCTCATCCTATGACTGCTTTACTTTTGCTTTAAGATGCTGCACTGCTTGGTATGCCATATGCGGTTTATTACTAAGTCCTGTGATTGTTTTGTTCTTATGTAAGTATTCAAATTGAATCAGCATAAAGTTCAACAAAAGTACTCTTAAACAAAAAACAAAATGCTGATAATCCACACGCTGGCAGTAAATTTCACCCAAAGGAATGCAGCTCAACCACAAAGTGCAAAAATGAAAGGTTTAATATGAATAGGTTAGCGCTTTCACTCGTATCCAACGAGCTTCATCAGACCAAACAAGTGCATTGAATTACTAACGTTTAAATACACAAAATTGGCGCCAAAAGCAACCAAAATTAAAGCAACCGCAGTGCACAATAAAAATTATAAAATATATATTGTGAACTGCTCTACAAAAATGAGCTAAATCAATATACAAATATTTACAAACCTAGCTGCAAATAGCATATATTAAGTTAATGTTAAGTTATAATAAAGTTAAGTTGTAATAAACAAGTTAAACGCATGACGTGTTAATGCAATTGCTCTATATTGTTTCTTCCCAAGAAATTCTGTAGCTCATGCTGTTTTCATAATATTTTAGCAAAGTAATGTTAACAACTATTTTCAATTATCTCCAGTGATTCCATTATTCTGTTTTGCTCTCAGCACTTCAGGTTTGGCACAAATTGTAGTAAAGAAGCTGAGTCGCACTGTGAGGAAAGTACATAGGTAATATTATTCAGATCTTTAATTAGACCTATTTGTAGTTATTGATCTACTACTTATTTTTCTTTGGTAGTGTAATTTGTCCATTAGTAGTAAGTGACTTTTTTATTTTAAAAACAGTCTGGGTTTGAATAACTGCACAAATATATATTTGTCCTGTGTGTCATCAAGAAGGTACTTTGTCAGAAGCAGGTGCAGATTCTAGCAGTGTTCTAAGTTCATGACAGCAATATTTATAATCTGTTCCTATTTATTTTAGGCTTTGTCCAGATTTATTGCACTAAGAGGATGAGGTGTGTGAGAGAGAGTGAAATGCCCTAGTTAGAGTTAGCAGGTGGATTTTATTTTCAAGTGCATTTTCAAGGAATTGTGAGCTTCAAGGGAAGAGAAATTTACTGCTGCTCATGCTAAGCCTGCTTAAAATGTGCAACTGTTTTGTTTAGCAAATGGTATCACTACTGTGGTATAGAATTTTTAAAGCAGCACAGCAGTGGCATACTTGCATGTTGATACAGAAGGCTATAGGTTCTACTCCCACAACATGTAGATTTGTATTTTAAGGAGGTGGAGTGCTACAGTCCTGAGTATGTCCTCCTTTGGATGAGATGCCTAATAACTATGAACTTGTTTTTCAGCTTGCCACCCATTCAATATTGCAATATACTAGCTTACCATTTTTAATATAACATAGGTAATATATTCTTCAAGGGCAGCAGGCATTGAGTTTGTAGAATAAACACTGAAATATAAAGTTGTTTTCTAGCAACAACCTCTTAACTGGTTTCAGATCTCTTTAATGTGGAATTATTCAGATGACTTTTGCTTCTGCAAAGATTCTGCATATTAATTGATATTGGTGGATTGTATGACAGAAGTTTGAGTAGAGTGGCCCTTTATGGTTGAAATGTTCTGAATTGGGCAGGTTGTCATTATTGGTTCATATGATTTGTTTCATTGTTTAAAGGAAAAATGTTCAGAACTATAAATTTCAAAACACGCTCTAACAAGTGGTGCTGTATTATACAAGGGATATAATTCAATTATTATATAGTATAATTAATACAGTCAAGAAGGTGAATCAAATAACTTTTCCATGGTTCTAAAAATGTGTGCAAGGAGCCTATGATTTGAAAACAGCCCAAAGGTAAACTTACCCTGCCACTGGCCAGATGCATTTTCTTTGAATATGGGTTTCAATGGTGGTTCAGTGAATGTGGGTTTCAAAGGTAGAGAAGTTTTAATGCCAAGTCTGTTTTCATTGTAAGACTATTGCTTTGTTTAGGTTTAGTAAATGTCTATCAGTGTTTGTGCTATAAAATTTGAAATAAAAGTTGTAAATGAAATCCAAATCTCTGTAATCATTGTAGAAGTAAAGCATAGAACAGTATGCACACTGAGAGATTTGAATAGTGTCTATGACAAATGGGGAGAAATAGCCAAGTAATGGGACACTGGAATGGCTGCGTGGATGGGGGGGTGGTGCTGAGTGGGCGGGAACAGCAGGGGGTGGGGCTGCATGGGCGGGGCTTGGGTTTGCACCCCCCCCTTTGCAAAAAATCCTGCGGGCTCCCTTGTCCCCGAGTAAGAGCTACTTATATGTGCATCCCAAACAGATGCCAACCTGGTTAACTGGAAAAAAGGATACTCCTGTTTGAGTGAACCTGCAAGCTATCCTAAAAATTATAGACCAATAACATACCTTCTAGTAATGTATAAACTGTGTACTGCAATTGACACCTACAGAGTTTATAGTCATTTAGAAGAAAACACAGTCATGGCAATAGAACAAAAGGGTAACGAAAGTCATATGGAACAAAGGGTAATTTCTTGTTAGTGATAGTGGAGAATTGTAAAAGGGGAAGAATCTTAGTATAACATGGATAGATTACAAAAAAAGCATTTGGCAGTATCCTACATTCATGGATAAAGGAGTACTCTCAGATGTACAAGATGCAGCCTGTATTGATCAATTACATTACAATGACCATGAAACAGTGGCAAAGTACTTTGCAGCTAAGCCATGATAAAGAACAAATTATTATCCCAGGGATAAAAATTCAAAGGGGACTATTCCAGAGTTACTTTGTCACTGCTGCTCTTTTGTCTTGTCCTTACCCCAATAAGCTTTCTACTCACTAGATTAGGTCATGGTTACAAATTGTAACCATCAGCTCCTAGAAAACAAAGTGTAAAGACTTCATCTTTTTGGGATGATTCAAAACTGTATAGCTCGTCAGATGAGGATGTGAAAGCACAATTGCAAGTGGTCAAAACTTTCGTAGATATAAAAATGTCTTGGTCTTGATAAATGTGCAAAAGCAACATATAAAGCAGGACAGCTGCAGCACCAAGAAAATATCAATCTGGGACAGGAATGTGATATAAAGGAACTTGAGCAGGAGGGAGTGCATAAATATTTGGGAATTGATGAACAATCAACAATAAAACATGAACAAATGTGAACAAAACTTGGTAAGAAATATTTTAGATTAAAATTAATGCTGAAAAGAGCCCTAACATCCAGGAACAAAGTCCAACCTATAAAACAATTTGCTGTGCCTGCTTTGACTGGCCTCAAAAGGTATTGGATCAG
This sequence comes from Protopterus annectens, assembly GCF_019279795.1. Lineage (NCBI taxonomy): Eukaryota > Metazoa > Chordata > Ceratodontiformes > Protopteridae > Protopterus > Protopterus annectens. Next base: position 765,482,392 of record NC_056745.1, read on the forward strand.
TTGAGTAGGGAGATAAGAAAAATGCTTCACACGTATCAAGTGATATATAATCATGCCACACACTGATTTTTACATATTATTCGTTCTGAAGGAGGTAAGGGCCTCCCTACAATTGGTTACATGTATAGATCTGCAGTTGTAGGACTGCATCCATATCTGCTGACTTAATCTAATCCAAACATGGTGAAAGTTGTAAAACATAAGAACAAGTGTAAGGTGACTTTTTTGGTTAGTTTAACAAAAGCATATTGGTGTCAAGTGGAAATGGAACTCAAACCAGTAGAAGACAAAAATCAGGTAACAACCGAATGTACCAAAAAATGAAAGAATACAAGGAAATGGGATAAGCTGAAAAGGCAATAAATGTGGAAAAGGTAGAAATATAGTTGCAAGTACAGAAAACTCCAGGAGCAACATCATGTCTATCAGGATCTGACACAGGAATGGATTAGGAGAGGTGAATATAAACCAAAAGGTGAAAGGTTAATATTGGTGGCCCAGGATAGTGTACTTAAGTACACATTGGTTTACAAAGGCATTGAACATGTTGGATAAACAGATAAATGCAGATTTTGTAAAGCAGAATTAGAAACAGTAACTCATCTTGTTGCCAAATGTGATGGACTAATGGCAGAGGGCCTGTATACTGAAAAGGCATAACGTGGCAAGACTGTTGTATTGTGGATTTTGCAAACAGTATTGTGGATTTTGCAAGCATTACAGTACTGAAGTAGCTGAGAACAGTTGGAACAGGTGACGCACAGCATTATATAGTGGTGAAGTTTATATCACATGGGATCACCCTTTGCCAACAGTTCAAAAAAATGTGAGAAAACCAGATGTAGTAATCTGTGAAGAGACAAAGTCATAAAATACCAGGATTTGCAGTCAGTAACAATGGCAATGTAAAAAGAGGATACCCAGAAAGTTCCAATAGTAGCAGGATCAATGGGTCTCATAAAGAATTTACAGTTTTATTTAAATATGCTACAGATACATGTAACACCATATGAATTGCAGAGGGAGTAAATTCTGGGCCACATTGCAGGTGCTGTGAAGAGTACTTTTGGCTGACATCAAAGATCAAAACCATACTAATTTCAAGAACTTTAGTCATACTTTGAATTAGGACTGGGGGTAACCATTCCTGTCATGGTATTAGAAAGCCAAAAGACTTGGAGAAATTAAACCGCTGGGGTATTGAACAGTTGATGGGAACCTAACATTGCTTTTCATTTTAAGTACTCTTCTTTCTACATCTCACTACATACATAATCTTCGAACTGCATCTAGAATTTCATTCTGTTACATCCACAGGCATATTACCTCTACTAAGAAACTTAAAACGAGCTGCAAGGCACACACAAGGGCAAACTTGGTTTAAAAAAAAAAAAAAAAAGCAATGCCCAGAGAGCTCAAAAAAGCCACACCACGCAACTGAAGAAGTTTAGCTCTTTCATCCATTTAATGTATGTACTTCATCAGAACAGAATGACAACCTCCACAAATAAACACTTTAAATAATAGTAGCGATTAAGTCAAATCAGCCAATGACAAACAAAATACATAAAATGGAGTACTTAAATAATTAATGAATGTGACCAATAAAACAGCTCAGAAATAGATAAATGGGCCTGCATTAATAAATTAACCTATTTTTTCAACAAGCATTTAATATTAATGAGTCCATTAAGCCCCAGGGTCTTGATCAGCTTTTAAAGATGTCTGCCACTTTAATTCTATAATTTTTAGCCAAACATGCTGGAGAATGTTCCAACTTCAGGAAGTTTACTTTTTTTGTGTTCGACTACATTGATTCCATTTTATTTATTGATAGTTTTAATCCTGTGATAGAAATTAAAGAATTAAAGTGGGCTTTGCTTCAGTGTTGCAGTGTTCATTACAATAGGGATCCCTGCCAAGGGCAGCCCAATGTCCAGCCAGTATACCAAAGCCTTTAGGTTGCTTTAAGGTATGCCATACATCGCATGTATTCTCCCTCACATAGTATAGGGCATAACAGTAACATCTGGACATACCCAAGTCGTTCAGATAAGTGTCCCATTGGAGTTTGTTTGTATCTTATCTTTTCCTTTTGTTTTTGGTTCTTGTGGGGATTTCATGTCATCCAAGAAGGGTTAATGCCAATGTTGGAGACAGATTCCCTCATAAAGACCATCACGAGCAGTGCTTGTTTTGTCTCTGCTATTCCCACGACCATATGCCCTGTTCAGTTTGTCCGGTCTTTGTTCCTAAGACCTTCCATAGTCCTTTATCTTTTTTGGTCTTGTATTTGAAGAATCAGTGTCTTAAGCGGTTAGCTAAAGACACAATGGAAGGAACCTCCCACTCCAAGGGTCAGTCATCCATGAAGATGGCCAAGAATTCTAGGCCAGATTCTTCTGCTGTTTGACCTCCATTGGACATCTCTCCCGAGGTGAGTGAAAGCCCGGAGGATTACCCATCTCCACAGTTGGATTCTTCTCCCACGAACATTTTTAATGGTTGGCATGGCTCCAGCCTTTAAGCATATCCTTGGGGACCTTGCAGATGTCCACTTCTGATCAGGGGGAACTGCAGCTGATTTTTTTCCGAGGGGCCTAGGGATGTTCCTCAAATTTTGGTCAGAGAAGCCATCCCAACTAAAGTTATTGAATGCCATCCAGGGTCTGAGCCGTCTAACTTGTATAAGGCGGATGTCCCCTTGGAGAAAAAGATGACTAAGCATATTTCAATCTGCAGAGTGACTGGCACAATTTCCCTCGGGGGTAGTTTAATACTTTGAAGACTTTGAAACCTACTTGGAGTTTCTTTTTCAGCTCTCCGTTGATCATCTAATCCCCTTAAAAGACCCACGGAACAGGATTCCTCTGAGGAGGAGGTGGATTCAGATGAGGAATCCATTGCTTACTCTTCAGATTCCTTCTCCTTTAGAATATGGATCTGAGGACGAGGAATCTACTAGTCCTGATACTCCTTTCAAGAAAATTTATTTTGGGGATGCAATCTTTAGAATGATGGATTATTTTTTTTAAATGGGATTGTTCCCAGGTTTCTGAGGTCCAGAAAAATTATGAGCTCCTGCAAATGGATTCTCCTAGACCTTCTGCTCTTCCTCCTGATGTTCTTCATTCCACATTGCTGCAGTCCTAACTATTGGGTAGTCTGCTGTCCAGTCGGCCCGAATACCAAAGTATATGGCTGACATCGGTCAGGCATGACTGGCGTCATATCCTCAGTCTTTTGCCGCATGGTCCGATGCAGAAGCAATTTTGCGAGTGCGGGTTGGCGTTCTGAAAGTTTCAGTCAGAGTTTCAGACCGAATCAAAGTTGGCGGGAATATTTTGGTTTTCTTGCCTCAGTATTTAACGGATGTCAGAAAAAGTGAATAACTGTATTTCTTGTGAAACAGATACCTCATAGGGATTACCATACTTTGTGTATACCTTGTTTAGGGACTGAAACACGGCGTTTGTTGGACGCTCTTGTGCTAGATTTAACAAACGCACTATTAAGAGAAGGTTAGACTGTGCCAGGTTAGTTTTTGGAAGCTGTAATTATAAAATGCCTTCCGTCGCCGGGGAGGCTCCGACGCCAAAAATAAGGACAAAGCAGCAAAGCCTAGAAGGTTTTGCCAGGTGTTTCTTTGGAGTCTCAGGGAGACTTTACTGTTACAGGATGTATCCTCAAGAGGAAGTAGGCCAGGCTGAGGGCTTCTCAGGTGGCTGTTCTTCCCTCTCTTCCTAAGGTGGTTAGAGCCTCCCTTCTGTTTCAAGGCTTCTTTGAGAGGCAGGCCAAGTTTAACTTCAGTGGGGGTTTCTCCTAGTGCTTCAGGGTCTTTGCCTAAGAAACATATGCTTAAAATGGCAGAGGATTTGATTACTATGATTAGAGGTTCTATGCCCCCTCCTGATAAGAGGCCTAGGGTGGAACCTGAGTTTGAGAGTTTTGAGCAATGTTCGGAGGCTTCTGAGTCTTCGGCTGAAGACTTGCAGGAGTATCCTCCTGAGGATTTTTCATTTTCAGAGACTCTGCATTCCATGAGGGAGCATTTTAAATGAGAAGGTCAAGATTTCTCTGATTCCAGGAAGAGGCTTAGGGAATTCTTGTTTTTACCCCAGCATAGGCCTTTAGCTATACCTCCTGTTCTGAATGTGGTGGAAGATGTTTTTGCAGAGGCTTCTTTCAATCCTGATTCTTTGCCTCCTGCCCCAGTTAAACCGGATAGGTACTATAGGGTGCCTGAAGCTCATAAGTATCTTTTTAAGAGTGCTAGGGCAGACCGGACTGTCTCTCACTGTTGTTAAAAATCCTGTTCCTCCTGATAAAGACGCAAGGGCTTTGGATAGATGGGGAAAGAAAGTGTATACTTCTTCTACTTTAGCCATGTTGAATTGTCAGTTTCACATGTTAAAATATCAGAATTATCTCCTTTCTGAAATCTAAGGTGGATGCTCTGGCAGAAGGTATTGAGTGTAAGAGTTGCAGGATTTAGTTCATGTGTCTGAACAGGTGGGTAAACATTGCTTGCAATGTGGTTTTGATGCTGTGCAGGCCTCCTGTGGCTGCCACTGGTTCTGTTCTTCATAGGCATGCCTGGAAACAAGGATTTTGGATGCTCCTTTGCAGTCTGATGTGTTGTTTGGTTCGCCTAAAATGGAGGACAAGGCTAAGTCTATGCAAACTGTTAAGGATTTTTGCAGGTGCAGCCTCCAAGTTTAGTAGAAATTGGCCTACTAAGGGATGGACTTATCCTGCTTATGATTCCCAGTCTAGGGTAGGTCTAGACATTAGTGGGGCATTTTAGGCCTAGGACAGTTCCCTCAGACTTCTGGTTAGGGCAGGGGTCAGTCCTTTAAATAGCAGACCCAATGACCTGCCTTTTCAGCTGCCAGTACATTCTGCGCTGGCAGCACCCTTGGGAGGAAGGCTGTCTCTTTTCAAAGAAAATTGGGATTTAATTACCCAAGACAGATGGGTTCTGGATATCATTCACCACGGTTACAGGTTTTATTTCCATACCATGCCTCCTTTCAAAGGCATGCCAGACATTCCTCCTCTACAGGCTCACAAGCAAATTTCTCTGTTGCTCCACATAGGGGCCATTCAGCCAGTTCCTGTGCCAGAGGGGCCTAGGATTTTATTCTCGCCAATTTTGGATTTATCTATCCTCAACACTTATCTGGACATTCCCAAGTTCAAAATGTTTATCCTGGCTTTGCGCTCAGCTGGAAATTCTCATTATCAGTTCTCTGCATTGCCCTTTGGCTTATCCACTGCGCCAAATTCAAATCTATCCTTACTTGGACGACTGCCTGATTCTAGCTCAAGTCCAGTCTAGTACCCTCTCAAGACATGTGCTTTCTGGGTGTGAGACTGAATACAGCAGCTCCAGATGGCCTTTTTAACCCGGACAAACAAAAAAATCTTCAGTTACTTCCATCAACTATCTCTTCAGTCTGGCATCTTGCCCAATGCCAAACTGCATATGAGGAAGCTGCAATGGTATCTCCACCTAAACAAAGGACTCTCATGTGACCCGCCAGGGCGAGTCAGATTCCGAGACCTCAACACGACAGATGTTGCTTGGGCCGGGAGCTCATCTAAATGGCAGCTTGCAACCACTCTTCAGGCAAAAGGTTTTCTGCTGGGAACACAGGCTCCTTAGATGTGTTAAACAGACATAGATCTGTTCGCTTCTCCACTAAACCACCAACTGCAAGTTTTGCACAAAAGAGTTTTCATTTTCCACCTCTGCCTCTTCTCCCAAAGGTGCTACCTCGCCAGCACTGGTACCCATTACTGAAGAGTCTGGTAAGGAAGTCTGTTTGAAAGAGCAGCCAGTCTCAACTTGATTGGGTTTTGCATTGCATTTTGTTATTTCATCATGGCAAGGAGAGATTCCAGCTGGAATTAGGCCTCATTCCATTAGGCTACTGCCACTTCTACAGCATTTCTATGGTGGGGCCACTATGATATTTTGAGGCAGCTACTTGGAGTTCAGTTCAGTGCATACTTTCTCTAAACATTTCTCTCCTCTCTCTACTCTAAGTCTAGGGCTGGTTTTGCCACAGCTTTTGGCCTTAGCTTTTCAGGGTCTTCTGACATCTGGGGCAAAAAAAGACTGAGGATATAGCGTCGGTCATGCGCATTAGTGCTGCCTGCGTACTGGCGATCAGTCCCCTGACCCCACGATCATACTCAATATACCGGGGTATTGGGCTGACTGGACTACCCAATAGTTAGGACTACGCAGCAGACCACAGCACGAACTGATCTACATTTATGGTAGGTACAAAACTGTACTTTTTATCCACTTTGTTGGATACCTTTCCTATGGCCTCTGAGGCTCCTGATTCCCAGCCCACTGCCCCCAAGAAACCTGATAGGTTTTATAGGGTGCCTGAGGACTGAAAATTTCTCTATAGGTGTCCTTCAGCTGACCCTTCTGTGCTTTCAGACCAGCCATCTCAGTTGCCTTCTGATAAAGAAAGTAGAACTATGGGCAGGCTAAGGTTTTTATACCTCTGCTAATGTAGCTTTTAGGGCTGCCAGTTATCAGACCCATATGTCCAAGAACATTCTTTCCCAGGCCTGTGAGGTAACATTTGATCTTCCTGAGTGTGAAGGGAAGACTTCTGTTCTTTCCCTTTTAGGGACTTCTTCCTAGGTGACTCAGCCATTCTATTAAGTGTAGTGTGACACCGTATATGCTCCTTCTAGGGCTGCTGCCTTTGGTTCTGTGAAGATGAGATATTCCTGGCTTCAGCTTCAACCTTTGCCTGATAACATTAAGGCTAAGTTGATGGATGCTCCTCTAGATGACAAATACTTGTTTGGTGAAGTTGCTGCTGATTTGTTTAAGTCCCTTCAGAGTAAGGGCAAGACCTTGGAGGAACTTAAACATGTTTGTTTCCCTTGTACCTAAAGTTCAGAGAAATGATCCCAATAAGCCAGTCCTTATTTGCAGACAGTCTCACCATTCCCCCAAGGATAAGAACGGTGGGAAACGGGCTTCTCCTGCTAAAGTTACCCAGACGTCTGTGCCCCAGAATTCTCCTTTTGCTGACAAGCCAGGTGCTGTCTGACTATCCTGTTCCCCTCAGCTACATTGCTATTTCTCTGTCTCTCCATTTCTCTTCCTGTTTGGTTAAAGATTACTTAAGACTCCTGGGTTTTGTCCATTATCCACCAAGGGTACTTCATGATCTGGTAATCTTTTCCCTATTTTTATGGGAATTCCTCATCCCCCTCAGGAGCAGTTGCCCTTCTTCCAAGGGGTGCTTCCAGATCTGTTGACTCAGGAAACTTCAGGAAGTTCCAGTTTCTCAAAGGGGAAAGGGGGCTTACTCCAGAGTGTTGAGCCTCTCTCATCTCAACACCTTTTTGAAGGTCCCATATTTCTGTATGTTGTCCCTTCATACCTCTTTCCCTCTTCTGCTTCCTTAGGCTTATATGGTGTTTCTGGACCTTAAGGATGCTTATTTCATTTCCTGATCCATCCCATTTTCAGAAAGTTTTTATGTTTCTCAGCTTCTACTGCCCCAAAGGTATTCACCAAATGCCTTGCTCTTGTGATTGCTTTTTGCAGGCTAAGGGGGATCCAAGTCTTTCTCTTCTTAAATGATGATCTGCTTCAGTCACCCTCTCCAGAGGAGAGCCTGGGATTCACTATAAATTAAAAAAATGTCTTTTCTAATTACTTCTCAGGATCATGTTTTTCTGGGGTGCAGGATCCAGACTGTTCCTATGCTGGCATCCCTTCCTCCTCCCAAGGTCCTAACTTTCATTTACTTTTTTAAATCCCTTTTTCCTTTAGCTTCAGTAACAGGCAGGGAATTGAGGGCTGTGTGGTTCAAGGCTTCCACCATTCCTGTGCTCCCTTTTGCCATACTCCTCATAAGAAAACTTAAGAGGTGTCAAGTCAATTTGACATCAGCATTCTCATCCCCTCAATTTTTTAGTTCCTGTTCTTCCATGTCTCAAGCAGAAACTTCAGTGTTGGGTTCAACAGTTGAATCTCAATCCAGGGCTGCTTCTTCATTCACCTCTTCCCTCTCAGGAGCTGTTCACAGATGTTTCAGACGTGGGATATGGAGCAGCATTCGGCTCCCTAAAGGTGCAGTGAGTCAGATCCCATCTTCAGCAGAAAGAACACATCACCTTCAAAGAGATTAAGGCTGTTTTTCTGGCTCTTCAGGCCTTCCCTTCTTTCTTTCTCCCCAGGACCTCTCAAGGTGTTTGTAGACAGTACCACAGTGACGTGGTATGTCAACAAATTGAGGGGAGAGAGGAGAAACAAGGTCTTATCTTTGCTGGTTAGCTGCTCTTGTGTGGGAACTAGCTATCCATTAGCAAGTGACACTTAAGACAGTCTACATTCCCCCAGGTCAAAACACATTGCAGCAGATTCTCTGAGCAGGTCTGTAACTCAATCCTATGAATGGATGCTTCACAAGGATGTGTTACTGAACATTGTCAACCAGTGGGTTACTTCTCAAATAGATCTTTTTGCCTCCCGTCTGAACAGACAACTTCCTCTATTTTATGCCAGAGTCCCAAGTTGTCTTGTTTTGAAGGTGGACGCCCTCTTTCTTGGAAGAGGATGTTTCTTTATGCCTCTCCTCCCCTTTCCCTCCTTCCAAAAGTCCTGTTCAAAATTCAGCAGGATGCTCCCAAAATCATGTTGGTGACTCCCTTTTAGCCAAGAAGCATTGGTTCCCTCTTCTGTAGTTTAGCCAAGGGCAGTCTTCACAAGTTATCTCACAGGGAGGACCTACTCGCACAAGACAAGGGATCTTTCATCCATCCTCCGCTTGTCCACTCTTCAACTGATACTCTGGGTGATAGGATTTTGATTACTCAGACATTTTTTTCTGAGGATGTGCTTAGGCTCCTGCAGGAGGCCAGGAAACCCATTACTAGGAAATCCAATTTATCCAAATGGAAGAGGTTTTCTGTTTGGTATCTTTCTTGTAACCCGAGTCCACTTTCTGTGGATGTTCCTTTGGTGCTTTCTTATTTGTGAAAATTTCTTAGTGCTGGTTTGGCTTAGTCTTCTGTTAAGGGCCACTAATTGGCTCTTTCTGCTTGTCTATCTTTATCACCACCTTTAACTTCTAGATTTGAAGCTAAACAGTTCCTTAAAGGTGTCCTTCATATTAGGCCTCCCAGGAAGCCTGTTCCTCCTCCCTGCGATCTTAACTTTTTTTTTTTTTTGAAAAATTAACCCAGACTCCTTTTGAGCTTGCAGTCTTAGCTTCCGTGCAACATTGCTCTTGAGAGACTGTACTTTTGGAAACCATTACTTCTACCATATGGGTGTCTGAGCTTCAAGCCTTTGAAACACCATAACAGGAGGACAAGCTATAAGGTCAGAATAAATCCTCCTTTTATGCCCAAGGTGGTGAATGATTTGTCTGTTAATCAGACTATTCCTTTGTCAACTTTTTTCTCTTCTCAGTATTCTGCCATTAAGAAGGTACTGCACACACTGGATATTCATAGACCACTCAGATTTTATCTGAATAAGAGTAAAGCTTTCCATAAAAATGATGAGCTTTGTTTCTCTTCATTCTAGGTCATTAGGATTGGCTGTGTCCAAGCAAACTGTTTTTCTTGGATGTCTGAAGTAATTTTGTTTTGTTCCTTTCATGGTAAGAACCTTCCTTCTGTTAAGATTCATTTTACTAGAGCTGTGGCTGTTAAGGTTCATTTTACTAGAGCTGTGGCTTTTTCTGGTGCTTTTTCAAGGGTTTGGATGCTAACTGTATTCATGAGGCAGCTACCTGGACTTCTGTGCATACATTTACCAAGCACTACAAGTTGGATGGAGTTTCCAGAGCTACAGCTGGTTTAGCTAGGGGCTTCCTAGAGAGCTCTGCTGCTCCTTCCTTCTCCCTCTCTCCTTCCTGAGCTTTTGCACATTCCTTATTGTAATGAATACTACAACAGTGAAAGGGAAGGACATGGTACAGTTATGTAAAGACTTACCATAACAGTAGATGTCCTTCTCTTCACTGTTGCAGTATTTATTCCTTCCCTCCACCCCTGGTACACCGTTCTTCTGGATGTACAGATTATCTGTCTACTGCTTGGACTGGCATTCCTTCTGGGGCTGTCAGTTCTGAGTATGGTGGTACTTTATGTCAATTTTATATCCTATGCTACGCAAGGAGCATACTTGTGGCGTATAGCATACCTTAAAGCAACCTAAAAACTTTGATATACTGGTTGGACGTCAGGCCACCTTTGGCAGGGGATCCCTATTGTAATGAACACTGCAACAATGAAGAAAAGGATGTCTAGTGTTACTGTAACATTTTGCACAGCTGCACTTAGTCATTAAATCCTGTTTTTCAGTACTGACCTAATGTTTTGTGGAACTTCACCCATCCTTTTTATTGGGCAGGGTGGTTGCCCATAACTTCATCTCCCACAAGAAAAGTCATTAGGTATGCATTGTACAAAGCTGAGCAAGTCATTTTTGCTTAGTTGGGTGTCATCTAAACAAAAAAATATCTGAATGACATTCTTCCAAGAAGTATGTAGTTTTGTGTGTCAAAATATAAAAAGTGTTTTTAAA